>NW_028227376.1:15000-147911 GCF_978045245.1 Mus caroli | reverse complement strand
TGTGATTTTCTCATTTTACAACTTTTTAAGGTTTTCTCGCCATATTTAGGGTCCTTCAGTGTGATTTTTTACTTTTCTAATTTTTCAGTGTTTCTCTACATATTCTGTGTCCTTCAACGTGTATTTTTAATTTTCCTCGTTTTTCAGTGTTTCTAGGCATACTCTGGGTCCTACAGTGTGATTTTCTAATTTTCGACGTTTTTCACTTTTTTTTTTTCCAAATCTGGGTCCTACATTGTGATAATTCTCACTTTCCACCTTTTTCAGGTGTTCTCGCCTATATTCTGGATCCTACAGTGTGTTTTTGAATTTTCCTCATTTTTCAGTTTTTCTCGCCATATGCCGGGTACTTTCAGTGTGAATTTTTAATTTTCCACGTTTTTCAGGTTTTTCCGTCATATTCTGGTTCCTACAGTGTGATTTTCTCATTTCCACGTTTTTCAGGTTTTCTTCATATATTCCAGGTCCTTCAGTGTGAATTTTTAATTTTCCACGTTTTTTAGGTTTTTCCATCATATTCTGGGTCCTACAGTGTGATTTTCTCATTTCCACGGTTTCAGGTTTTCTTCACATATTCCAGGTCCTTCAGTGTGAATTTTTAATTTTCCACGTTTTTCAGGTTTTTCCGTCATATTCTGGGTCCTACAGCGTGAATTTTAATTTTCTACTTTTTTCAGGTTTTCTTGCCCTATTCTGCGTCCTTCAGTGTGAATTTTTAATTTTCCTCTTTTTTCAGGTTTTATTGCAATATTCCGGGTCCTTTAGTGTGAATTTTTAATTTTCTACTTTTTTTATGTTCTCTCGCCATATTTAGGGTCCTTCAGTGTGAGTTTTTAATTTTCTAATTTTTCAGGGTTTCTCGACATATTCTGTGTCCTACAGCGTGTATTTTTAATTTTCCACGTTTTTCAGGTTTTTTTCGTCATATTGTGGGTCCTACAGTGTGATTTCCTCATTTTCTACATTTTTCAAGTTTTTTCGAAATTCTGGGTCCTAAAGTGTGATTTTCTCAATTTCCACCTTTTTTAGGGTTTCTCGGCATATTCTGGGTCCTACAGTGTGATTTTCTCATTTTCGATGTTTTTCATTTTTTTTTTCCAAATCTGGGTCCTACATTGTGATAATTCTCACTTTCCACCTTTTTCAGGTTTTCTCGCCTTTACTCTGGATCCTACAGTGTGTTTTTGAATTTTCCTTGTTTTTCAGTTTTTCTCGCCATATGCCGGGTACTTCAGTGTGAATTTTTAATTTTCCACGTTTTTCAGGTTTTTCCGTCATATTCTGGATCCTACAGTGTGATTTTCTCATTTCCACGTTTTTCAGGTTTTCTTCACATATTCCAGGTCCTTCAGTGTGAATTTTTAATTTTCCACGTTTTTCAGGTTTTTTCATCATATTCTGAGTCCTACAGTGTGATTTTCTCATTTCCACGGTTTTCAGGTTTTCTTCACATATTCCAGGTCCTTCAGTGGGAATTTTTAATTTTCCACGTTTTTCAGGTTTTTCCGTCATATTCTGGGTCCTACAGCGTGATGTTCTCATTTCCACGGTTTTCAGGTTTTCTTCACATATTCCAGGTCCTTCAGTGTGAATTTTTAATTTTCACGTTTTTCAGCATTTCTCGGCATATTTTGGGTCCTACAGTGTGAATTTTTAATTTTCTACTTTTTTCAGGTTTTCTTGCCATATTCTGGGTCCTTCAGTGTGAATTTTTAATTTTCCTCTTTTTTCAGGTTTTATTGCCATATTCCGGGTCCTTTAGTGTGAATTTTAAATTTTCTACATTTTTTAGGTTCTCTCGCCATATTTAGGGTCCTTCAGTGTGAGGTTTTAATTTTCTAATTTTTCAGGGTTTCTCGACATATTCTGTGTCCTACAGCGTGTATTTTTAATTTTCTACGTTTTTCAGGTTTTTTTCGTCATATTGTGGGTCCTATAGTGTGATTTCCTCATTTTCTACATTTTTCAAGTTTTTTCGAAATTCTGGGTCTTAAAGTGTGATTATTCTCATTTTCCACCTTTTTCAGGTTTTCTCGCCATATTCGTGATACCTCAGTGTGAATTTTTAATTTTCTTTTTTAAAGTTTCTCACCATATTCTGGGTCCTAGAGCCTGTATTTTTAATTTTCCACGTTTTTCATGGTTTCTGGGCATATTCTGGGTACTACAGTGTGATTTTCTCATTTTCGATGTTTTTCATGTTTTTGTAATTCTGGGTAATAAAGTGTGAATATTCTCATTTTCTACCTTTTTCATGTTTTCTCGCCATATTCAGGGTCCTTCAGTGTGAGTTTTTAATTTTCTACTTTTTTGAGCGTTTCTTGCCATATTCTGGGTGCTACAGAGTGTATTTTTAATTTTCCACGTTTCTCAGGGTTTCTCGCCATATTCTGGGTCCTACAGTGTGATTTTCTCATTTTCCATGATTTTCATGTTTTTTTCGCTATTCTGGGTCCTACAGTGTGATTATTCTCATTTTCCACCTCTTTCAGGTTTTCTCGCCATATTCGGGGTCCTTCATTGTGAGTTTTTAATTTTCTACTTTGTTGAGGGTTTCTTGCCATATTCTCGGTGCTACAGAGTGTATTTTTAATTTTCTACGTTTCTCAGGGTTTCTCGCCATATTCTGGGTCCTAAAATGTGATTTTCTCATTTACGACGTTTCAAGTATTTTCGCAATTCTGGGTCCTAATCTGTGATTATTCTCATTTTCCACATTTTTCAGGTTTTCTTGCCATATTTGGGGTTCTTCAGTGTGAGTTTTTAATTTTCTACTTTTTTGAGGGTTTCTTGCCATATTCTGGGTACTACAGAGTGTATTATTAATTTTCCACGTTTCTCAGGGTTTCTTGCCATATTCTGGGTCCTACAGTGTGATTTTCTCATTTACGATGTTTTTCAAGTTTTATTTTTGTGCAATTCTGGGTCCTACACTGTGATTATTCTCATTTTCCACCTTTTCAGGTTTT
The DNA here is from genome assembly GCF_978045245.1 of Mus caroli. NCBI lineage: Eukaryota > Metazoa > Chordata > Mammalia > Rodentia > Muridae > Mus > Mus caroli. The sequence continues at coordinate 144,942 of NW_028227376.1, read as the reverse complement.
CTCGCCATATTCCGGGTACTTCAGTGTGAATTTTTAGTTTTCTACTTTTTTCAGGGTTTCTCGCCATATTCCGGGTCCTTCAGTTGAATTTTTAATTTTCACGTTTTTCAGGGTTTCTAACGATATTCTGGGTCCGATAATGTGAATTTTTAATTTTCACGTTTTTCAGGGTTTCTCGGCATATTCTAGGTCCTGGAGTGTGAATTTTTAATTTTCACGTTTTTCAGGATTTCTCTAAATATTCTTGGTCCTGCAGTGTGATTTTCTCATTTTCCACTTTTTTCAAGTTTTTTTGTAATTCTGGGTCCTACTGTGTGATTTTCTCATTTTCCACCTTTTTCGGGTTTTCTTGCCATATTTGGGGTCCTTCAGTGTGAGTTTTTATTTTTCTACTTTTTTCAGGATTTCTTGCCATATTCTGGATCCTACAGTGTGATTTTCTCATTTTCCACCTTTTTCAGGTTTTTCTGGTCATGTTTGGGCTCCTTCACTGTGAGTTTTTAATTTCCTACTTTTTTATTAAGTGTTTCTCGCCATATTCTGGGTCCGTTAGTGTGAATTATTAATTTTCACGTTTTTCACATTTTCTCGGCATATTCTGGATCCTGCAGTGTGATTTTCTCATTTTCCACCTTTTGCAGGGTTTCTCGCCATATTTGGGGTCCTACAGTGTGAGTTTGTTATTTTCAACTTTTTTCAGGGTTACACGCCATATTCTGGGTCCTACAGCATGTATTTTTAATTTTCCACGTTTTCAGGGTTTCTAGGCATAAGCTGGGTCCTACAGATTGATTATTCTCATTTTCCACCCTTTTCAGGTTTTCTTGCAATATTCGGGGTCCTTCAGTGTGAATTTTTAATTTTCTACTTTTTTCAGGTTTTCTCGCCATATGCTGGGTCCTACTGTGTGATTTTTCTCATTTCCATGTTTTTCAGGGTCACTTGCCGTATTCCAGGTCCTTCAGTGTGAATTTTTTTCCACGGTTTTCAGTATTTCTCGCCATATCTGGGTAATAAATTGTGAATTTTTAATTGTCCACTTTTTTCATGGTTTCTCACCATATTCTGTGTCCGACTGTGTGAATTTTTAATTTTCAGGTTTTTCATGGTTGTTCGGCATATTCTGGTTTCTGCAGTGTGATTTTCTCATTTTCCACATTTTTCAAGTTTTTTCATATTTCTGGGTCCTACAGTGTGATTTTCTCTTTTTTCACCTTTTTCATGTTTTCTTGCCATATTTGGGGTCCTTCAGTGTGAGTTTTTACATTTCTAATTTTTCAGGGTTTCTCGACATATTATGGGTCCTACAGCGTGTATTTTTAATTTTCCACGTTTTTCAGTTTTTCTCAGCATATTCTGGGTCCTACAGTGTGATTTTCTCAATTTTGAAATTTTTCAAGTTTTTTCACATATCTTGGTCCTACAGTGTGATTATGCTCATTTTCCAACTTTTTCAGGTTTTCTAGCCATATTCTGGGTCCTACAGTGTGAATTTTGAATTTTCCTCGTTTTTCAGGTTTTCTCGCCATATTCTGGGTCCTTCACTGTGAATTTTTAATTTTCCACTTCTTTCAAGTTTTTTGTAATATTATGGGTCCTACAGTGTGATTTTCTCATTTTCCACCTTTTTCAGGTTTTCTTGCCATATTCGGGGTCCTTCAATGTGAGTTTTTAATTTTCTACTTTTTTCAGGGTTTCTCGCCATATTCTGGGTCCTACAGAGTGTATTTTTAATTTTCCACGTTTTTCAAGGTTTCTCGGCATATTCTGGCTCCTACAGTGTGATTTTCCCATTTCCTCGTTTTTCAGGTTTTCTTGCCATATTCCAGGTCCTTCAGTCTGAATTTTTAATTTTCCACGTTTTTCAGTATTTCTCGCCATATTCTGGGCACGTTTTTCAAGTTTTATCGCTATTCTGTGTCCTACAGTGTGTTTATACTCATTTTCCACCTTTTTCAGGTTTTTTGCCATATTCGGTGTCTTTCAGTGTGAGTTTTTAATTTTCTACTTTTTACTGTGTTTCTTGCAATATTCTGGCTCCAAAAAGCATATTTTTATTTTTTCTCGTTTTTCAGGGTTTCTTGGCATATTCTGGGTCCTACAATGTGATTTTCTCATTTTCCACTTTTTTAAAGTTTTTTCGCATTTCTATGTCCTACAGGTTGATTTTCTCATTTTCCACATTTTTCAGGTTTTCTCGCCATATTCCGGGTCCTTCAGTGTGAGTTTTTAATTTTCTACTTCTTTCAGGGTTTATTGCCATATTCTGAATCCTACAGCGTGTATTTTTAATTTTCCACGTTTTCAGGGTTTCTGGCATATTCTGGCTCCTACTGTGCGATTTTCCAATTTTTGACTTTTTTCAAGTTTTTTTCCCCAATTCTCCGTCCTACAGTGTGATTTTCTCATTTTCCACCTTTTTCAGGTTTTCTCAGCATATTCTGGGTCCTGCAGTGTGAATTTTTAATTTTCCACGTTTTTCAAGGTTTTTTTTCCATATTCTGGTCCTATAGTGTGAATTTTTATTTTTCAATATTTTTCAGTGTTTATCATCATATTCTGAGTCCTAAAGTGTGAATTTCTCATTTTCCACCTTTTTCAGGGTTTCTTGCCATATTCTAGGTTTTTCAGTGGGAGTTTTTAATTTTCCATGTTTTTAAGTTTTTTTTTTCATCATATTCTCAGTCCCACAGTGTGATTTTTTCATTTTCAAACTTTTTCAGGTTTTCTCGGCATATTCTGGTTCCTACAGTGTGAATTTAATTTTCCACATTTTTCAGTGTTTCTCGCCATATTCTGGGTCCCACAGTGTAAATTTTTAATTTTCCACGTTTTTAAGGTTTTTTTTTGGTAATATTCTTGGTCCGACAGTGTGAATATTTAATGTTTCACTTTTTTCAGCGTTTCTCGGCATATTCTGGGTCCTACAGTGTGATTTTCTCATTTTCCACATTTTTCAAGTTTTTTCGTAATTCTGGGTCCTACAGTGTGATTTTCTCATTTTCCACCTTTTTCAGCCTTTCTAGCCATTTTTCGGGTCCTTCAGTGTGAGTTTGTAATTTTCTAAGTTTTTCAGGGTTTCTCACCGTATTCTGGGTCCTAAACGTTGTATTTTTAATTTTTCACGTTTTCAGGGTTTCTTGGCATATTCTGGGTCCTACAGTGTGATTTTCTCATTTTCGATATTTTCAAGTTTTTTCGTAATTCTGGGTCCTACAGTGTGATTTTCTCATTTTCCACCTTTTTCATGTTTTCTCGCCATAATTGGGGTTCTTCAGTGTCAGTTTGTAATTTTCTACTTTTTTCAGGGTTTCTTGCCATATTTGGGGTCCTTCAGTGTGAGTTTTTAATTTTCTACTCTTTCAGGGTTTCTTGCCATGTTCTGGGTCCTACAGTGTGTATTTTTCATTTTCGACGTTTTTCAGATTTTCTCACAATATTCTGGGTTCTTCAGTGTGAATTATTAATTTTTCAAGTTTTACAGGTTTTTTCTTCATATTCTGGGTCCTACACTGTGATTTTTCTCATTTCCACGTTTTTCAGGTTTTCTTGCCATATTCCAGGTCCTTCAGTGTTAATTTTTAATTTTCCACGTTTTCAGGGTTTCTCGGCATATTCTGTGTCCTGCAGTGTGATTTTCTCATTTTTATGGTTTTTCAAGTTTTTTGGCAATTCTGGGTCCTACAGTGTGATTATTCTCATTTTCCACCTTTATCAGGTTTTCTCGACATATTTGGGGTCTTTCAGTGTGAATTTTTAATTTTCTACTTTTTTCAAGGTTTCTCGCCATATTCTGTGTCCTTCAGTATGAGTTTTTAATTTTCCTCGTTTTTCAGGTATTCTCGCCATATTCCGTGTCCTTCACTGTGAATTTTTTATTTTCCACATTATTCAGGTTTTTTCGTCATATTCTGGGTCTTACAATGTGATTTTCTCATTTTCCTCATTTTTCAGGTTTTTTCGCCATATTTGGGGTCCGTCAGTGTGAATTTTTAATTTTCTACTCTTTCATGGTTTCTCGCCGTATTCTGGGTCATTCAGTGTGAGTTTTTAATTTTCCTCGTTTTTCAGGTATTCTCACCATATTCTGGGTCCTTCAGTGTGAATTTTTATTTTTCCACGTTTTTCAGGTTTTTTCGTCATATTCTGGGTCCTACAGTGTGATTTTCTCATTTCCAATTTTTCAGGTTTTCTTGACATATTCCAGGTCCTTCTGTGTGAATTTTTAATTTCCCACATTTTTCAGGTTTTTTCGTCATATTCTGGGTCTTACAGTGTGACTTTCTCATTTTCCAAATTTTTCAGGTTTTCTCGACATATTTGGGGTTCTTCAGTGTGAGTTTTTAATTTTCTACTTTTTCAGGGCTTCTCTCCATATTCTTGGTCCTACAGCTTGTATTTTTAATTTTCCAGGTTTTCAGGGAATCTAGGCATATTCTGGGTCCTGCAGTGTGATTTTCTCATTTTTGAGGTTTTTCAAGTTTTTTCCCAATTCTGGGTCCCTCAATGTGATTATTCTCATTTTCCCCATTTTTCAGGTTTTCTCGCCATATTTGGGGTCCTTCAGTGTGAGTTTTTAAATTTCTACTCTTTCAGGGTTTCTCGCCATATTCTGGGTCCTTCAGTGTGAGTTTTTAATTTTCCTCGTTTTTCAGGTTTTTTCACCATATTCCGGATCCTTCAGTGTGAATTTTTAATTTTCCACCTTTTTCAGATTTTTTCTCATATTCTGGGTCCTACAGTGTGATTTTCTCATTTCCACTTTTTCAGGTTTTCTTGCCATATTCCATGTCCTTCAGTGTGAATTTTTAATTTTCCACGTTTTTTAGTATTTCTCGCCATATTCTGGGTAATGCAGTGTGAATATTTAATTTTCCACTTTTTTCATGGTTTCTCCCTTATTCTGTGTCTGACAGTGTCAATTTTTAATTTTCATGTTTTTCAATGTTTCTCGGCATATTCTGGGTCCTGCAGTGTGATTTTATTATTTTGGAAGTTTTTCAAGTTTTTTCGTAATTCTGGGTCCTACAGTGTGATTTTCTCATTTTCCAACTTTTTCAGGTTTTCTGGCCATAATTGGGGTTCTTCAGTGTCAGTTTGTAATTTTCTACTTTTTTCAGGGTTTCTTGCCATATTTGGGGTCCTTCAGTGTGAGTTTTTAATTTTCTACTCTTTCAGGGTTTCTCGCCATAAACTGTGTCCTATAGTATGTATTTTTCATTTTCCACATTTTTCAGGTTTTTTCTTCATATTCTGGGTCCTACACTGTGATTTTCTCATTTCCACGTTTTCAGGTTTTCTTGCCATATTCCAGGTCCTTCAGTGTGGATTTTTAATTTTCCACGTTTTTCAGTATTTCTCCCCATATTATGGGTAATACAGTGTGAATTTTAATTATCCACTTTTTTTCATGGTTTCTCGCCATATTCTGTGTCCAACAGTGTGAGTTTTTAATTTTCACGTTTTTCAGTGTTTCTTGAAATATTCTGGGTCCTGCAGTGTGATTTTCTTATTTTCCACCTTTTTCAGGTTTTCTCCCCATATTTGGGGTCCTTCAGTGTCAGTTTGTATTTTTCTACTTTCTTCAGGGTTTCTCACCATATTCTGGATCCTACAGTGTGATTTTCTCATTTTCCACCTTTTTCAGGTTTTCTCGCCATGTTTGGGCTCCTTCACTGTGAGATTTTAATTTTCTACTTTTTTATTAACTTTTTCACGCCATATTCTGGGTCCGTCAGTGTGAATATTTAATTTTCACGTTTTTCACATTTTCTCGGCATATTCTGGGTCCTGAAATGTGATTTTCTCATTTTGCACCTTTTTCAGGGTTTCTCGCCATATTTGGGGTCCTACAGTGTGAGTTTGTAATTTTGAACTTTTTTCAGGGTTTCTCGCCATATTCTGGGTCCTACAGCATGTATTTTTAATTTTCCACATTTTCAGGGTTTCTGGGCAAAATCTGGGTCCTACAGTGTGATTATTCTCATTTTCCACCTTTTTCAGGTTTTCTCACCATATTCGGGGTCCTTCAGTGTGAATTTTTAATTTTCTACTTTTTTCAGGTTTTCTCGCCATATTCTGGGTCCTACAGCATGTTTTTTTAATTTTACACGTTTTCAGGGTTTCTGGGCATAATCTGGGTCCTACAGTGTGATTATTCTCATTTTCCACCTTTTTCAGGTTTTCAAACCATATTCGGGGTCTTTCAGTGTGAATTTTTAATTTTCTACTTTTTTCAGGTTTTCTCGCCATATTCTGTGTCCTTCAGTGTGAGTTTTTTATCTTCCTCGTTTTTCAGGTTTTTCGCCATATTCCGGGTCCTTCCGTGTGATATTTTAATATTTTATCTTTTTCAGGTTTTTTCGTCATATTCTGGGTCGTACTGTGTGATTTTCTCATTTCCATGTTTTTTCAGGGTCTCTTGCCTTATTCCAGGTACTTCAGTGTGAATTTTTTCCCACGGTTTTCAGTATTTCTCTCCATATCTGGGTAATGAAGTGTGAATTTTTAATTGTCCAGTCTTTTCATGGTTTCTCACCATATTCTGTGTCCAATAGTGTGAATTTTTAATTTTCAGGTTTTTCATGGTTGTTCGGCATATTCTGGTTTCTCCAGTGTGATTTTCTCATTTTCCACGTTTTTCAAGTTTTTCCGTATTTTGGGTCCTACAAGTGTGATTTTCCCATTTTCGATGTTTTTCATGTTTTTGTAATTCTGGGTAATACATTGTGATTATTCTCATTTTCTACCTTTTTCATGTTTTCGCGCCATATTCGGGATCCTTCAGTGTGAGTTTTTAATTTTCTACTTTGTTGAGGGTTTCTTGCCATATTCTCAGTGCTACAGAGTGTATTTTTAATTTTCCACGTTTCTCAGGGTTTCTCCCCATATTCTGGGTCCTAAAATGTGATTTTCTCATTTACGACATTTTTCAAGTATTTTCGGAATTCTGGTTCCTACACTGTGATTATTCTCAATTTCCACATTTTTCAGGTTTTCTTGCCATATTTGAGGTCCTTAAGTGTGAGTTTTTAATTTTCTACTTTTATGAGGGTTTCTTGCCATATTCTGGGTACTACAGAGTGTATTATTAATTTTCCACCTTTCTCAGGGTTTCTTACCATATTCTGGGTCCTACAGTGTCTGTCTGTCTCTCTGTGTGTCTGATCCCCTGGAACTGTAGATGGGCCACCATATAGTTGCTGGTAGTTGATCCCAGGTTCTCTGGAAGAGGAGACAATGCTGTTAATTGTTGAGCCCTTTCAGTGGGCCCACCCATCTTTAAACTTTTAGAAATATATGTGAGGCTGTGTTTATGTACATCATATGCAGACCATAAGAGGGATTTAGATTCTCCAGAAGATGACACCCTCTTTTAGAGTGTCTGAAGACAGCTACCTTGTACTTAAATCTAATAAATACATACTTAAATTAATAAACATTTCTTAAAAGTATAAGAAAGAAAGAAAGACCAGGCAGGCCTCCATCCTTATCTCTGTCAGTCTGTCTGTCTGTCTGTCTGATCCCTTGGAACTGGAGATGGGCCACCATAAGGTGCTGGTAGTTTATCCCAGGTTCTCTGAAAGAGGAGACAATGCTGTTAATTGTTGAGCCCTTTCAGTGGGCCCACCCATCTTTAAATTTTTAGAAGTATATGTTAGGCTGTGTTTATGTACATCATATGCAGACCATAAGAGGGATTTAGATTCTCCAGGATCTGACACCCTCTTCTGGAGTGTCTGAAGACAACTACAGTGTACTTATATCTAATAAATAAATAAATAAATAAATAAATAAATAAACATTATTTTAAAAGGATAAGAAAGAAAGAAAGACCAGGAAGGCCTGCCCTCCTTATCTCTGTCTGTCTGTCTGTCTGATCCCCTGGAACTGGAGATGGGCCACCATAAAGTTGATGGTAGTTGATCCCATGTTCTCTGGAAGAAGAGACAATGCTGTTAATTGTTGAGCCCTTTCAGTGGCCCCACCCATCTTTAAATTTTTAGAAGTATATGTGAGGCTCTGTTTATGTACATCATATGCAGACCATAAGAGGGATTTAGATTCTCCAGAAGATGACACCCTCTTCTAGAGTGTCTGAACACAGCTACAGTGTACTTATATCTAATAAATACATAAATAAATAAATAAATAAATAAATTTTTTTAAAGTATAAGAAAGAAAGAATGACCAGGCAGGCCTCCATCCTTATCTCTGTCAGTCTGTCTGTCTGTCTCTCTGAACCCTTGGAACTGGAGATGGGCCACCATATAGTTTCTGTTAGTTGATCCCAGGTTCTCTGGAAGAGGAGACATTGCTGGTAATTGTTGAGCCCTTTCAGTGGCTCCACCTATCTTTAAATTTTTAGAAGTATATTTTAGGCTGTGTTTATGTACATCATATGCAGACCATAAGAGGGATTTAGATTCTCCAGAATTTGACACCCTCTTCTGGAGTGTCTGAAGACAACTACAGTGTACTTATATCTAATAAATACATAAATAAATAAATAAATAAATAAATAAATAAATAAACATTATTTTAAAACGAAAAGAAATAAAGAAAGACCAGGCAGGCCTGCCATCCTTATCTCTGTCTGTCTGTCTGTCTGTCTGTCTGAACCCCTGGAACTGGAGATGGGCCACCATATATTTGCTGGTAGTTGATCCCAGGTTCTCTGGAAGAAGAGACAATGCTGTTAATTGTGAGCCCTTTCAGTGGCCCCACCCATCTTAAATTTTTAGAAGTGTATGTGAATCTGTGTTTATGTCCATCATATGCAGACCATAAGAGGGATTTATATTCTCCAGAATCTGACACCCTCTTCTAGAGTGTCTGAAGACAACTACAGTGTCCTTATATCTAATAAATACATAAATAAATAAATAAACATTTTTTAAAAAGGATAAGAAAGAAAGAAAAACCAGGGAGGCCTGCCACCTTTGTCTGTCTGTCTCTTTGTCTGCCTGATCCCCTGGAACTGGAGATGGGCCACCTTTTAGGTGCTGGTAGTTGATCCAGGTTCTCTGGAAGAGGAGACAATGCTGTTAATTGTTGAGTCCTTTCAGTGGCCCCACCTATTTATAATTTTTAGAAGTATATGTGAGGCTGTGTTTATGTACATCATATTCAGACCATAAGAGGGATTTAGATTCTCTAGAATCTGACACCCTCTTCTGGAGTGTCTGAAGACAGCTACAGTGTACTTTTATATAATAAATAAATAAATAAATAAATAAATAAATAAATAAACATTTTTTAAAAGGATAAGAAAGAAAGTAAAAACAGGCAGGCCTGCAATCCTTGTCTGTCTGTCTGTCTGTCTGTCTGATCCCCTGGAACTTGAGATGGGCCACCATATAGTTGCTGCTAGTTGATCCAGGTTCTCTGGTATAGGAGACAATGCTGTTAATTGTTGAGCCGTTTCAGTGGCCCCACATATCTTTAAATTTTTAGAAGTATATGTGAGGCTGTGTTTATGTACATCATATGCAGACCATAAGAGGGATTTAGATTCTCCAGAATATGACACCCTCTTCTGAAGTGCCTGAAGACAGCTACAGTGTACTTATATCTAATAAATACATATATATATAAATAAACATTTTTAAAATGTATAAGAAAAAAAGAAAAACCAGGCAGGCCTGCAATCCTTGTCTGTCTGTCTGTATGTATGTCTGTCTGATCCCTGGAACTGGAATTTGGCCAAAATATAGTTGCTGGTAGTTGATCCCAGGTCCTCTGGAAGAGGAGACAATGCTGTTAATTGTTGAGCCCTTTCAGTGGCCCCACACATCTTTAAATTTTTAGAAGTATATGTGAGGCTGTGTTTATGTACATCATATGCAGACCATAAGAGGGATATAGATTCTCCAGAATCTGACACCCTCTTCTGGAGAGTCTGAAGATAGCTACAGTGTACTTATATCTAATAAATACAGAAATAAATAAATAAATAAATAAATAAATAAATAAATAAATAAACATTTTTAAAAAGTATAAGAAAGAAAGAAAGACCAGGCAGCCCTGCCACCTTGTCTGTCTGTCTGTCTGTCTGTCTATCTGTCAGATCCCCTGGAACTGGAGATGGGCCACCATATAGTTGCTGGTAGTTGATCCCAGGTTCTCTGGAAGAGGAGACAATGCTGTGAATTGTTGAGCCCTTTCAGTGGCCCCACACATCTTTAAATTTTTAGAAGTATATGTGAGGCTGTGTTCATGTACATCATATGCAGACCATAAGAGGGATATAGATTCTCCAGAATCTGACACCCTCTTCTGGAGAGTCTGAAGACAGCTACAGTGTACTTATATCTAATAAATACATAAATACATAAATAAATGAATAAATGAATAAATAAATAAATAAACATTTTTTAAAAAGGATAAGAAAGAAAGAAAAATCAGGCAGGCCTGCCATCCTTATCTCTGTCTGTCTGTCTGTCTGTCTTATCCCCTGGAACTTGAGATGGGCCACCATATAGTTGCTGGTAGTTGATCCCACGTTCTCTGGAAGAAGAGACAATGGTGTTAATTGTTGAGCTCTTTCAGTGGGCCCACCCATCTTTTAATTTTTAGAAGTATATGTGAGGCTGTGTTTATGTACATCATATGCAGACCATAAGAGGGATTTAGATTCTCCAGAAGATGACACCCTCTTCTAGAGTGTCTGAAGACAGCTACAGTGTTCTTATATCTAATAAATACATAAATAAATAAATAAATAAATAAATAAATAAATAAATAAATATTTTTTAAAAAGTATAAGAAAGAAAGAAAGACCAGGCAGGCCTCCATCCTTATCTCTGTCAGTCTGTCTGTCTGTCTGTCTGATCCCTTGGAACTGGAGATGGGCCACCATATAGTTGCTGTTAGTTGATCCCAGGTTCTCTGGAAGAGGAGACAATGCTGTTAATTGTTGAGCCCTTTCAGTGGCTCCACCTATCTTAAATTTTTAGAAGTATATGATAGGCTCTGTTTATGTACATCATATGCAGACCATAAGAGTGATTTAGATTCTCCAGAATTTGACACCCTCTTCTGGAGTGTCTGAAGACAACTACAGTGTACTTATATCTAATAAATAAATAAATAAATAAATAAATAAATAAATAAATAAATAAATAAACAAACATTATTTTAAAAGGATAAGAAAGAAAGAAAGACCAGGCAGGCCTGCCGTCCTTATCTCTGTCTGTCTGTCTGTCTGTTTGTCTGTCTGACCCCTGGAACTGGAGATGGGCCACCATATAGTTGCTGGTAGTTGATCCCAGGTTCTCTGGAAGAAGAGACAATGCTGTTAATTGTTGAGCCCTTTTAGTGGCCCCACCCATCTTAAATTTTTAGAAGTGTATGTGAATCTGTGTTTATGTCCATCTTATGCCGACCATAAGAGGGATTTAGATTCTCCAGAATATGACACCCTCTTCTAGAGTGTCTGAAGACAGCTACAGTGTACTTATATCGAATAAATACATAAATAAATACATAAACATTTTTTTAAAAAGGATCAGAAAGAAAGAAAAACCAGGGAGGCCTACCACCCTTGTCTGTCTGTCTCTTTGTCTGCCTGATCCCCTGGAACTGGAAATGGACCACCATATAGTTGCTGGTAGTTGATCCCAGGTTCTCTGGAAGAGGAGACAATGCTGTTAAATGTTGAGCCCTTTCAGTGGCCCCACCCATCTTTAAATTTTTAGAAGTATATTTGAGGCTGTGTTCATGTACATCATATGTAGACACCCTCTTCTGGAGAGTCTGAAGACAGCTATAGTGTACTTATATCTAATAAATAAATAAATAAATAAATAAATAAATAAATGAATAAATAAATAAATAAACATTTTTTAAAAAGGATAAGAAAGAAAGAAAAATCAGGCAGGCCTGCAATCCTTATCTCTGTCTGTCTCTCTGTCTGTCTTATCCCCTGGAACTTGAGATGGGCCACCATATAGTTGCTTGTAGTTGATCCCACGTTCTCTGGAAGAAGAGACAATGCTGTTAATTGTTGAGCCCTTTCAGTGGGCCAACCCATCTTTTAATTTCTAAAAGTATATGTGAGGCTGTGTTTATGTACATCATATGCAGACCATAAGTGGGATTTAGATTCTCCAGAAGATGACACCCTCTTCTAGAGTGTCTGAAGACAGCTACAGTGTACTTATATCTAATAAATAAATAAATAAATAAATAAATAAATAAATAAATAAATAAATATTTTTTAAAAAGTATAAGAAAGAAAGAAAGACCAGGCAGGCCTCCATCCTTATCTCTGTCAGTCTGTCTGTCTGTCTGTCTGATCCCTTGGAACTGGAGATGGGCCACCATATAGTTGCCGTTAGTTGATCCCAGGTTCTCTGGAAGAGGAGACAATGCTGTTAATTGTTGAGCCCTTTCAGTGGCTCCACCTATCTTTAAATTTTTAGAAGTATATGTTAGGCTGTGATTATGTACATCATATGCAGACCATAAGAGGGATTTAGATTCTCCAGAATCTGACATCCTCTTCTGGAGTGTCTGAAGACAGCTACAGTGTACTTATATATAATAAATAAATAAATAAATAAATAAATAAATAAATAAATAAACATTTTTGAAAAAGGATAAGAAAGAATGTAAGACCAGGCAGGCCTGCCATCCTTATCTCTGTCTGTCTGTCTGTCTGTCAGATCCCCTGGTACTGGAGATGGGCCACCATATAGTTTCTGCTAGTTGATCCCAGGTTCTCTGGTAGAGGAGACAATGCTGTTAATTGTTGAGCCGTTTCAGTTTCCCCACACATCTTTAAATTTTTAGAAGTATATGTGAGGCTGTGTTTATGTACATCATATGCAGACCATAAGAGGGATTTAGATTCTCCAGAATATGACACCCTCTTCTGAAGTCCCTGAAGACAGCTACAGTGTACTTATATCTAATAAATACATATATAAATAAATAAACCTTTTTAAAATGTATAAGAAAGAAAGAAAAACAAGGCAGGCCTGCAATCCTTGTCTGTCTGTCTGTATGTATGTCTGTCTGATCCCCTGGAACTGGAATTGGGCCACAATTTAGTTGCTGGTAGTTGATCCCAGGTCCTCTGGAAGAGGAGACAATGCTGTTAATTGTTGAGCCCTTTCAGTGGCCCCAACTATCTTTAAATTTTTAGAAGTATATGTGAGGCTGTGTTTATGTACATCATATGCAGACCATAAGAGGGATATAGATTCTCCAGAATCTGACACCCTCTTCTGGAGAGTCTGAAGATAGCTACAGTGTACTTATATCTAATAAATACATAAATAAATAAATAAATAAATAAATAAATAAATAAATAAATAAATAAATAAACATTTTTAGAAAGGATAAGAAAGAAAGAAAAATCAGGCAGGCCTGCCATCCTCATCTCTGTCTGTCTGTCTGTCTGTCTGATCCCCTGCAACTTGAGATGGGCCACCATATAGTTGCTGGTATTTGATCCCACGTTCTCTGGAAGAGGAGACAATGGTGTTAATTATTGAGCCCTTTCAGTAGGCCCACCCATCTTTAAATTTTTAGAAGTATATGTGAGGCTGTGTTTATGAACATCATATGCAGACCATAAGAGGGATTTAGATTCTCCAGAATATGACACCCTCTTCTAGAGTGTCTGAAGACAGCTACAGTGTACTTATATCTAATAAATAAATAAATAAATAAATAAATAAATAAATAAATAAACATTTTTTTAAAAGTATGGGCTGGTGAGATGGCTCAGTGGGTAAGATCACCCTACTGCTCTCCCGAAGGTCCAGAGTTCAAATCCCAGCAACCTCATGGTGGCTCACAACCATCCGTAACGAGATCTGGCCCTTTCTTCTGGAGTGTCTGAAGACAGCTACAGTGTACTTACATATAATAAATAAATAAATCTAAAAAAAAAAAAAAGTATAAGAAATAAAGAAAGACCAGGCAGGCCTGCCATCCTTATCTCTGTCTCTCTGTCTGTCTGTCTGTCTGATCCACTGGCCTGGAGATGGGCCAACATAAGGTGCTGGTAGTTGATCCCAGGTTCTCTGGTAGAGTAGACAATGCTGTTAATTGTTGAGCCCTCTCAGTTGCCCCACACATCTTTAAATTTTTAGAAGTATATGTGAGGCTGTGTTTATGTACATCATATGCAGACCATAAGAGGGATTTAGATTCTCCAGAATCTGACACACTCTTCTGGAGTGTCTGAAGACAGCTACAGTGTACTTATATCTAATAAATACATAAATAAATATATAAATAAACATTTTTTTAAAAAGGATAATAAAGAAAGAAAGACCAGGCAGGCCTGCTATCCTTATCACTGTCTGTATGTCTGTCTGTCTGATCCCCTGGAACTGGAAATGGGCCACCATATAGTTGCTGGTAGTTGATCCCAGGTACTCTGGAAGAGGAGACAATGCTGTTAATTGTTGAGCTTTTAGAGTGGCCCCACACTTCTTTAAATTTTTAGAAGTATATGTGAGGCTGTCTTTATGTACATCATATGCAGACCATAAGAGGGATTTAGATTCTCCAGAATCTGACACCCTCTTCTGGAGTGTCTGAACAACTACAGTGTACTTATATCTAATAAATAAATAAATAAATAAATAAATATATAAATAAATAAATAAATAAACATTTTTAAAAGGATAAGAAGAAAGAAAAACCAGGCAGGCCTGCCATCCATATCTCTGTCTGTCTGTCTGTCTGTCAATCTGATACCTGGGAACTGGAGATGGCCCACGAATAGTTGCTGGTAGTTGATCCCTGGTTCTCTAGAAGAGGATACAATGCTGTTAATTGTTGAGCCCTTTCAATGGTGCCACCCATCTTTAAATATTTAGAAGTATATGTGAGGCTGTGTTTATGTACATCACATGCAGACCATAAGAGGGATTTAGATTCTCCAGAATCTGACACCCTCTCCTGGAGTGTCTGAAGACAGCTACAGTGTACTTATATCTAATAAATAAATAGATAAATAAATAAATAAATAAATAAATAAATAAATAAACATTCTTTAAAAAGGATAAGAAAGAAAGAAAGACCAGGCAGGCCTGCCATCCATAACTCTGTCTGTCTGTTTGTCTGTCTATCTGATCCCCGGGAACTGGAGATGGGCCACCATATAGTTGCTGGTAGTTGATCCAAGGTTCTCTGGAAGATGAGACAATGCTGTTAAATGTTGAGCACTTTCAGTGGCCCCACACTTCTTTAAATATTTAGAAGTATATGTGAGGCTGTGTTTATGTACATCATATTCAGATTATAAGAGGATTTAGATTCTCCAGAATCTGACACCCTCTACTGGAGTGTCTGAAGACAGCTACAGTGTACTTATATATAATAAATACATAAATAAATAAATGAATAAATGAATAAATAAATAAATAAACATTTTTTAAAAAGGATAAGAAAGAAAGTAAAACCAGGCAGGCCTGCAATCCTTGTCTGTCTGTCTGTCTGTCTGATCCCCTGGAACTGGAGATGGGCCACCATATAGTTGCTGATAGTTGATCCCAGGTTCTCTGGTAGAGGAGACAATGCTGTTAATTATTGAGCCGTTTCAGTGGACCCACACATCTTTAAATTTTTAGAAGTATATGTGAGGCTGTGTTTATGTTCATCATATACAGACATGAGGGATTTAGATTCTCCAGAATATGACACCCACTTCTGAAGTGTCTGAAGATAGCTACAGTGTACTTATATCTAATAAATACATATATAAATAAATAAACATTTTTAAAATGTATAAGAGAAGAAAGAAAAACCAGGCAGGCCTGCAATCCTTGTCTGTCTGTCTGTCTGTATGTCTGTCTTATCCCCTGGAACTGGAGATGGGCCACAATATAGTTGCTGGTAGTTGATCCCAGGTCCTCTGGAAGAGGAGACAATGCTGTTAATTGTTGAGCCCATTCAGTGGCCCCACCCATCTTTAAATTTTTAGAAGTATATGTGAGGCTGTGTTTATGTACATCATATGCAGACCATAAGAGGGATATAGATTCTCCAGAATTTGACACCCTCTTCTGGAGAGTCTGAAGACAGCACAGTGTACTTATATCTAATAAATTAATAAATAAATAAATAAATAAATGAATAAATAAATAAATAAATAAACATTTTTAAAAAGGATAAGAAAGAAAGAAAAATTAGGCAGGCCTGCCATTCTTATCTCTGTCTGTCTATCTGTCTGTCTGATCCCCTGCAACTTGAGATGGGCCACCATATAGTTGCTGGTAGTTGATCCCACGTTGTCTGGAAGAGGAGACAATGGTGTTAATTGTTGAGCCCTTTTAGTGGGCCCACCCATCTTTAAATTTTTAGAAGTATATGTGAGGCTGTGTTCATGTACATCATATGCAGACCATAAGAGGGATATAGATTCTCCAGAATCTGACACCCTCTTCGGGATTGTTTGAAGACAGCTACAGTGTACTTAAATCTAATAAATACATACTTAAATTAATAAACATTTTTTAAAAAGGATAAGAAAGAATGAAAGACCAGGTAGGCCTGCCATCCTTAACTCTATCTGTCTGTATGTCTGTCTGTCTGTCTGAACCCCTGGAACTGGAGATGGACCACCATATAGTTGCTGGTAGTTGATCCCAGGTTCTCTATAAGAGGAGACAATGCTGTTAATTGTTGATCCCTTTCATTGGCCCCACACATCTTTAAATTTTTAGAAGTAAATGTGAGGCTGTGTTTATGTACATCATATGCATACCATAAGAGGGATTTACATTCTCCAGAATCTGACACCCTCCTCTGGAGTGTCTAAAGAAAGCTACAGTGTACTCATATCTAAGAAATACATAAATAAATAAATAAATATTTTTTAAAAAGGTTAAGAAAGAAAGAAAGACCAGGCAGGCCTGACATCCTTATCTCTGTCTGTCTGTCTGTCTGTCTGTCTGATCCACTGGAACTGGAGATGGGCCACCATAAGGTGCTGGTAGTTTATTCCAGGTTCTCTGAAAGAGGAGACAATGCTGTTAATTGTTGAGCCCTCTCAGTGGCCCCACACATCTTTAAATTTTTAGAAGTATATGTGAGGCTGTGTTTATGTACATCATATGCAGACCATAAGAGGGATTTAGATTCTCCAGAATCTGACACCCTCTTCTGAAGTGTCTGAAGACAGCTACAGTGTACTTATATCTAATAAATACATAAATAAAAATATAAATAAACATTTTTTTAAAAAGGATAAGAAAGAAAGAAAGACCAGGCAGGCCTGCCATCCTTAGCACTGTCTGTATGTCTGTCTGTCTGATCCCCTGGAACTGGAGATGGGCCACCATATAGTTGCTGGTAGTTGATCCCAGGTACTCTGGAAGAGGAGACAATGCTGTTAATTGTTGAGCTTTTAGAGTGGCCCCACCCTTCTTTAAATTTTTAGAAGTATATGTGAGGCTTTGTTTATGTACATCATATGCAGGCCATAAGAGGGATTTAGATTCTCCAGAATCTGACACCCTCTTCTGGAGTGTCTGAACAGCTACAGTGTACTTATATCTACTAAAAATATAAATAAATAGATAAATAAATAAATAAATAAATAAGTAAATATTTTTTAAAAAGGATAAGAAAGAAAAAAAGACCAGGCAGGCCTGGCATCCATATCTCTGTCTGTCTGTCTGTCTGTCTATCTGATCCCCGGGAACTGGAGATGGGCCACCATATAGTTGCTGGTAGTTGATCCAAGGTTCTCTGGAAGAGGAGACAATGCTGTTAATAGTTGAGCCCTTTCAGTGGCCCCACACTTCTTTAAATATTTAGAAGTATATGTGAGGCTGTGTTTATGTACATCATATTCAGATTATAAGAGGATTTAGATTCTCCAGAATCTGACACCCTCTTCTGGAGTGTCTGAAGACAGCTACAGTGTACTTATATATAATAAATAAATAAATAAATAAATAAACATTTTTTAAAAAGGATAAGAAAGAAAGTAAGACCAGGCAGGCCTGCCAACCTTATCTCTGTCTGTCTGTCTGTCTGTCTGATCCCCTGGAACTGGAGATGGGCCACCATATAGTTGCTGGTAGTTGATCCAAGGTTCTCTGGGAGAGGAGACAATGCTCTTAATTGTTGAGCCCTTTCAGTGGCCCCACACTTCTTTAAATATTTAGAAGTATATGTGAGGCTGTGTTTATGTACATCATATTCAGATTATAAGAGGATTTAGATTCTCCAGAATTACACACCCTCTACTAAGTGTCTGAAGACAGCTACAGTGTACTCATTTATAATAAATAAATAAATAAATAAATAAATAAATAAATAAATAAATAAATAAATAAACATTTTTTAAAAAGGATAAGAAAGAAAGTAAGACCAGGCAGGCCTGCCATCCTTATCTCTGTCTGTCTGTCTGTCTGTCTGTCTGATCCCCTGGAACTGGAGATTGGCTACCATATAGTTGCTGGTAGTTGATCCCAGGTTCTCTGGAAGAGGAGACAATGCTGTTAATTGTTGAGCCCTATCAGTGGCCCTACCCATCTTTAAATTTTTAGAAGTGTATGTGAGCCTGTGTTTATGTACATCATATGCAGACCATAAGAGGGATTTAGATTCATCAGAATCTGCCACCCTCTTCTGGAGTGTCTGAAGACAGCTACAGTGTACTTATATCTAATAAATACATAAATAAATAAAAAATTTTTAAAAAGGATAAGATAGAAAGAAAGACCAGGCAGGCCTGCTATCCTTATCCTTGTCTGTCTGTCTGTCTGTCTGATCCCCTGGGAGTGGAGATGGGCCACCATATAGTTGCAGGTAGTTGATCCCAGTTTCTCTGTCAGAGGAGACAATGCTGTTAATTGCTGAGCCCTTTCAGTGGCCCCCCTCCACCTTTAAATTTTAAGAAGTAAATGTGAGGCTGTGTTTATGTACATCATATGCAGACCATAAGAGGGATTTAGATTCTCCAGAATCTGACACCTTCTTCTGGAGTGTCTGAAGATGGCTACAGTGTACTTTTATCTGATAAACATATAAATAAATAAATAAACATTTTTTAAAAAGGATAAGAAAGAAAGAAAGACCAGGCAGGACTGCCATCCTTATCTCTGTCAGTCTGTCTGTCTGTCAGTCTGTCTGATCCCTTGGAATTGGAGATGGGCCACCATATAGTTGCTGTTAGTTGATCCCAGGTTCTCTAGAAGAGGAGACAATGCTGTTAATTGTTGAGCCATATCAGTGGCCCTACCCCTTTTAAATATTTAGAAGTATATGTGAGGCTGTGTTTATGTACATCATATGCAGACCATAAGAGGGTTTTAGATTCTCGAAAATCTGACACCCTCTTCTGGAGTGTCTGAAGACAGCTACAGTGTACTTATATCTAATAAATAAATAAATAAATAAATAAATAAACATTTTTTAAATAGGATAAGAAAGAAAGTAAGACCAGGCAGGCCTGCCATCCTTATCTCTGTCTGTCTGTCTGTCTGTCTGTCTGATCCCCTGGAACTTGAGATGGGCCACCATATAGTTGCTGGTAGTTGATCCCAGGTTCTCTGGAAGAGGAGACAATGCTGTTAATTGTTGAGCCCTTTCAGTGTCCCCACCCATTTTTAATTTTTAGAAGTATATGTGATGCTGTGTTTATGTACATCATATTCAGACCATAAGAGGGATTTAGATTCTCTAGAATCTGTCACCCTCTTCTGGAGTGTCTGAAAACGGCTACAGTGTACTTATATCTAATAATTACATAAATAAATAAATGAATAAATAAATAAATAAATAAATAAATAAATAAATAAATAAACATTTTTTAAAATGTATAAGAAATAAAGAAAGACCAGGCAGGCCTGCCATCCTTATCACTGTCTGTATGTCTGTCTGTCTGATCCCCTGGAACTGGAGATGGGCCACCTTTTAGGTGCTGGTAGTTGATCCCAGGTTCTCTGGAAGAGGAGACAATGCTGTTAATTGTTGAGTCCTTTCAGTGACCCCACCTATTTATAATTTTTATAAGTATATGTGAGGCTGTGTTTATGTACATCATATGCAGACCATAAGAGGGATTTAGATTCTCCAGAATCTGACACCCTCTTCTGGAGTTTCTGAACAGCTACAGTGTACTTATATCTACTAAATACATAAATAAATAAATAAATAAATAAATAAATAAATAAATAAATAAATAAATAAATAAATAAACATTTTTCAAAAAGGATAAGACAGAAAGAAAGACCAGGCAGGCCTGCCATCCATATCTCTGTCTGTCTGTCTGTCTGTCTATCTGATCCCCGGGAACTGGAGATGGGCCACCATATAGTTGCTGGTAGTTGATCCAAGGTTCTCTGGAAGAGGAGACAATGCTATTAATTGTTGAGCCCTTTCAGTGGCCCCACACTTCTTTAAATATTTAGAAGTATATGTGAGGCTGTGTTTATGTACATCATATTCAGATTATAAGAGGATTTAGATTCTCCAGAATCTGACACCCTATACTGGAGTGTCTGAAGACAGCTACAGTGTACTTATATCTAATAAATAAATAAATAAATAAATAAATAAATAAATAAATAAATAAATAAATAAACATTTTTTTTTTAAAAAGGATAAGAAGAAAGAAAGACCATGCAGGCCTGCCATCCTTATCACTGTCTGTCTGTCTGTCTGTCTGATCCCTGGAACTGGAGATGGAACACCATAGAGTTGCTGGTAGTTGATCCCAGGTTCTCTATAAGAGGAGACAATGCTGTTAATTGTTGAGCCCTTTCAGTGGCCGCACACATCTTATAATTTTTAGAAGTATATGTTAGGCTGTGTTTATGTACATCATATGCAGACCATAAGAGGGATTTAGATTCTCCAGAATCTGACACCCTCTTCTGGAGTGTCTGAACAGCTAGAGTATACTTTTATCTAATAAATACATAAATAAATAAATAAATAAATAAATAAATAAATAAATAAATAAATAAATAAACATTTTTTAAAAAGTATAAGAAATAAAGACCAGGCAGGCCTGCCATCCTTTTCTCTGTCTCTCTGTCTGTCTGTCTGTCTGATCCACTGGAACTGGAGATGGGCCACCATAAGGTGCTGGTAGTTTATCCCAGGTTCTCTGAAAGAGGAGACTATGCTGTTAATTGTTGAGCCCTCTCAGTGGCCCCACCCATCTTTAAATTTTTAGAAGTATATGTGAGGCTGTGTTTATGTACATCATATGCAGACCATAAGAGGGATTTAGATTCTCCAGAATCTGACACCCTCTTCTGGAGTGTCTGAAAACAGCTACAGTGTACTTATATCTAATAAATACATAAATAAATATATAAATAAACATTTTTTTAAAAAGGATAAGAAAGAAATAAAGACCAGGCAGGCCTGCCATCCTTATCACTGTCTCTATGTCTGTCTGTCTGATCCCCTGGAACTGGAGATGGGCCACCATATAGTTGCTGGTAGTTGATCCCAGGTACTCTGGAAGAGGAGACAATGCTATTAATTGTTGAGGTTTTAGAGTGGCCCCACCCTTCTTTAAATTTTTAGAAGTATATGTGAGGCTGTGTTTATGTACATCATATGCAGACCATAAGAGGGATTTAGATTCTCCAGAATCTGACACCCTCTTCTGTAGTGTCTGAACAGCTAGAGTGTACTTATTTCTACTAAATACATAAATAAATAAATAAATAAATAAATAAATAAATAAATAAATAAACAAACATTTTTTTAAAAAAGATAAGACAGAAAGAAAGACCTGGCACGCCTGCCATCCATATCTCTGTCTGTCTGTCTGTTTGTCTGTCTATCAGATATCTGGGAACTGGAGATGGGCCACGAATAGTTGCTGGTAGTTGATCCCATGTTCTCTGAAAGAGGAGTCAGTGCTGTTAATTTTTGAGCCCTTTCAGTGGCCCAACCCATCTTTAAATTTTTAGAAGTATATGTGAGGCTGTGTTTATGTACATCATATGCAGACCATAAGAGGGATTTAGTTTCTCCAGAATCTGACACCCTCTTCTGGAGTGTCTGAACAGCTACAGTGTACTTATATCTAATAAATAAATAAATAAATAAATAAATAAATGAATAAATAAATAAATAAATAAACAAACATTTTTTTTAAAAAAAGGATAAGAAAGAAAGAAAGACCAGGCAGGCCTGCCATCCTTATCACTGTCTGTCTGTCTGTCTGTCTGATCCCCTGGAACTGGAGATGGACCACCATATAGTTGCAGGTAGTTGATCCCAGGTTCTCTATAAGACGAGACAATGCTGTTAATTGTTGAGCCCTTTCAGTGTCCCCACAGATCTTTTAATTTTTAGAAGTATATGTTAGGCTGTGTTTATGTACATCATATGGAGACCATAAGAGGGAGTTAGATTCTCCAGAATCTGACACCCTCTACTGGAGTGTCTGAACAGCTACAGTGTACTTATATGTAATAATTACATATATAAATAAATAAATAAATAAATAAATAAATAAATAAATAAATATTTTTTAAAAAGGATAAGAAAGAAAGAAAGAAAGACCAGGCAGGCCTGCCATCCTTATCTCTGTCTGTCTGTCTGTCTGTCTGATCCCCTGGAACTGGAGATGGGCCACTTTGTAGGTGCTGGAGGTGATCCCAGGTTCTCTGGAAGAGGAGACAATGCTGTTCATTTTTGAGTCCTTTCTGTGGCCTTTTAATTTTTTAAGTATATGTGAGGCTGTGTTTATGTACATCATATTCAGACCATAAGAGGGATTTAGATTCTCTAGAATCTGACACCCTCTTCTGGAGTGTCTGAAGACGGCTACAGTGTAGTTATATCTAATAAATAAATAAATAAATAAATAAATAAATAAATAAATAAATAAATAAACATTTTTTAAAAAGTAAAAGAAATAAAGAAAGACCAGGCAGGCCTGCCATTTTTATCTCTGTCTCTCTGTCTGTCTGTCTGTCTGTCTGATCCACTGGAACTGGAGATGGGCCACCATAAGGTGCTGGTAGTTTATCCCAGGTTCTCTGAGAGAGGAGACAATGCTGTTAATTGTTGAGCCCTCTCAGTGGCCCCACACATCTTTAAATTTTTAGAAGTATATGTGAGGCTGTGTTTATGTACATCATATTCAGATTATAAGAGGATTTAGATTCTCCAGAATCTGACACCCTCTTCTGGAGTGTCTGAAGACAGCTACAGTGTACTTATATCTAATAAATACATAAATAAATATATAAATAAACATTTTTTTTAAAGGATAAGAAAGAAAGAAAGACCAGGCAGGCCTGCCATCCATATCTCTGTCTGTCTGTCTGTCTGTCTATCTGATCCCTGGGAACTGGAGATGGGCCACGAATAGTTGCTGGTAGTTGATCCCAGGTTCTCTGGAAGAGGAGACAATGCTGTTAATTGTTGAGCCCTTTCAGTGGCGCCACCCATCTTTAAATATTTAGAAGTATATGTGAGGCTGTGTTTATGTACATCATATTCAGACCATAGGAGGGATTTAGATTCTCCAGAATCTGACACCCTCTTCTGGAGTGTCTGAAGACAGCTACAGTGTAGTTATATCTAATAAATAAATAGATAAATAAATAAATAAATAAATAAATAAATAAATAAATAAACATTTTTTAAAAGGATAAGAAAGAAAGAAAGACCAGGCAGGCCTGCCATCCATATCTCTGTCTGTCTGTCTGTCTGTCTATCTGATCCCCGGGAACTGGAGATGGGCCACCATATAGTTGCTGGTAGTTGATCCAAGGTTTTCTGGAAGAGGAGACAATGCTGTTAATTGTTGAGCCCTTTCAGTGGCCCCACACTTCTTTAAATATTTAGAAGTATATGTGAGGCTGTGTTTATGTACATCATATTCAGATTATAAGAGGATTTAGATTCTCCAGAATCTGACACCCTATACAGGAGTGTCTGAAGACAGCTACAGTGTACTTATATATAATAAATAAATAAATAAATAAATAAATAAATAAATAAATAAACATTTTTGAAAAAGGATAAGAAAGAAAGTAAGACCAGGCAGGCCTGCCATCCTTATCTCTGTCTGTCTGTCTGTCTGTCTGTCTGATCCACTGGAACTGGAGATGGGCCACCATATAGTTGCTGGTAGTTGATCCCAGGTTCTCTGGAAGAGGAGACAATGCTGTTAATTGTTGAGCCCTTTCAGTGGCCCCACCCATTTTTAATTTTTAGAAGTATATGTGATGCTGTGATTATGTACATCATATTCAGAGCATAAGAGGGATTTAGATTCTCTAGAATCTGTCATCCTCTTCTGGAGTGTCTGAAGACGGGTACAGTGTACTTATATATAATAAATACATAAATAAATAAATAAATAAACATTTTTTAAAAAGTATAAGAAATAAAGAAAGACCAGGCAGTCCTGCCATCTTTATCTCTGTCTCTCTGTCTCTCTGTCTGTCTGATCCACTGAAACTGGAGATGGGCCACCATAAGGTGCTGGTAGTTTATCCCAGGTTCTCTGAAAGAGGAGACAATGCTGTTAATTGTTGAGCCCTCTCAGTGGCCCCACAAATCTTTAAATTTTTAGAAGTATATGTGAGGCTGTGTTTATGTACATCATATGCAGACCATAAGAGGGATTTAGATTCTCCAGAATCTGACACCCTCTTCTGGAGTGTCTGAAGACAGCTACAGTGTACTTATATCTAATAAATACATAAATAAATATATAAATAAACATTTTTTTAAAAAGGATAAGAAAGAAAGAAAGACCAGGCAGGCCTGCCATCCTTATCACTGTCTGTATGTCTGTCTGTCTGATCCCCTGGAAGTGGAGATGGGCCACCATATAGTTGCTGGTAGTTGATCCCAGGTACTCTGGAAGAGGAGACAATGCTATTAATTGTTGAGAATTTAGAGTGGCCCCACTCTTCTTTAAATTTTTAGAAATATATGTGAGGCTGTGTTTATGTACATCATATGCAGACCATAAGAGGGATTTAGATTCTCCAGAATCTGACACCCACTTCTGGAGTGTCTGAACAGCTACACTGTACTTATATCTAATAAATAAATAAATAAATAAATAAATAAATAAATAAATAAATAAACAAACATTTTTTTAAAAAAAGGATAAGAAAGAAAGAAAGGCCAGGAAGACTGCCATCCTTATCACTGTCTGTCTGTCTGTTTTCTGATCCCCTGGAACTGGAGATGGACCAACATATAGTTGCTGGTAGTTGATTCCAGGTTCTCTATAAGAGGAGACAATGCTGTTAATTGTTGAGCCCTTTCAGTGGCCCCACACATCTTTTAATTTTTAGAAGTATATGTTAGGCTGTGTTTATGTACATCATATGCAGACCATAAGAGGGATTTAGATTCTCCAGAATCTGACACCCTTTTCTGGAGTGTCTGAACAGCTACAGTGTACTTATATCTAATAAATTCATAAATAAATAAATAAATAAATAAATAAATAAATAAATAAATAAATAAACATTTTTTAAAAAGTATAAGAAATATTGAAAGACCAGACAGGCCTGCCATCCTTATCTCTGTCTCTCTGTCTGTCTGTCGGTCTGATCCCCTGGAACTGGAGATGGGCCACCATATAGTTGCTGGTAGTCGATCCCTGGTATTCTGGAAGAGGAGACAATGCTGTTAATTGTTGAGCTTTTAGAGTGGCCCCACCCTTCTTTAAATTTTTAGAAGTATATGTGAGGCTGTGTTTATGTACATCATATGCAGACCATAAGAAAGATTTAGATTCTCAAGAATATGACACCCTCTTCTGGAGTGTCTGAACAGCTACAGTGTACTTATATCTAATAAATACATACATAAATAAATAAATAAATAAATAAATAAATAAATAAATAAACATTTTTTTAAAAGGATAAGACAGAAAGAAAGACCAGGCAGGCCAGCCATCCATATCTCTGTCTGTCTGTCTGTCTGTCTGTCTATCTGATCCCTGGGAACTGGAGATGGGCCACAAATAGTTGCTGGTAGTTGATCCCAGGTTCTCTGGAAGAGGAGACAATGCTGTTAATTGTTGAGCCCTTTCAGTGGCGCCACCCATCTTTAAATATTTAGAAGTATATGTGAGGCAGTGTTTATGTACATCATATGCAGACCATAAGAGGGATTTAGATTCTCCAGAATCTGACACCCTCTTCTGGAGTGTCTGAAGACAGCTACAGTGTACTTATATCTAATAAATAAATAGATAAATAAATAAATAAGTAAATAAACATTTTTTAAAAAGGATAAGAAAGAAACAAAGACCAGGCAGGCCTACCATCCATATCTCTGTCTGTCCGTCTGTCTGTCTATCTGATCCCCGGGAACTGGAGATGGGCCACCATATAGTTGCTGGTAGTTGATCCAAGGTTCTCTGGAAGAAGAGACAATGCTGTTAATTGTTGAGCCCTTTCAGTGGCCCCACACTTCTTTAAATATTTAAAAGTATATGTGAGTCTGTGTTTATGTACATCATATTCAGATTATAAGAGGATTTAGATTCTCCAGAATCTGACACCCTATACTGGAGTGTCTGAAGACAGCTACAGTGTACTTATATATAATAAATACATAAATAAATAAATAAATAAATAAATAAATAAATAAATAAATAAATAAACATTTTTGAAAAAGGAAAAGAAAGAAAGTAAGACCAGGCAGGCCTGCCATCCTTATCTCTGTCTGTCTGTCTGTCTGTGTGATCCCCTGGAACTGGAGATGTGCCACCATATAGTAGCTGGTAGTTGATCCAAGGTTCTCTGGAAGAGAAGACAATGCTGTTAATTTTTGAGCCCTTTCAGTGGCCCCACACTTTTTAAATATTTAGAAGTATATGTGAGGCTGTGTTTATGTACATCATATTCAGATTATAAGAGGATTTAGATTCTCCAGAGTCTGACACCCTCTTCTGGAGTGTCTGAAGACAGCTACAGTGTACTTATATCTAATAAATACATAAATAAATATATAAATAAACATTTTTTAAAAAAGGATAAGAAAGAAAGAAAGACCAGGCAGGCCTGCCATCCTTATCTCTGTCTGTCTGTCTGTCTGTCTATCTGATCCCCGGGAACTGGAGATGGGCCACCATATATTTGCTGGTAGTTGATCCCAGGTTCTCTGAAAGAGGAGACAATGCTGTTAATTGTTGAGCCCTTTCAGTGGCCCCACACTTCTTTAAATATTTAGAAGTATATGTGAGGCTGTGTTTATGTATATCATATTCAGATTATAAGAGGATTTAGATTCTCCAGAATCTGACACCCTATACTGGAGTGTCTGAGGACAACTACAGTGTACTTATATATAATAAATACATAAATAAATAAATAAATAAATAAATAAACAAACATTTTTTTAAAAAGGATAAGAAAGAAAGTAAGACCAGGCAGGCCTGCCATCCTTATCTCTGTCTATCTGTCTGTCTGTCTGTCTGATCCCCTGGAACTGGAGATGGGCTACCATAAAGTTGCTGGTAGTTGATCCCAGGGTTCTGGAAGAGGAGACAATGCTGTTAATTGTTGAGCCCTATCAGTGGCCCTGCCCATCTTTAAATATTTAGAAGTATATGTGAGGCTGTGTTTATGTACATCATATGCAGACCATAAGAGGGATTTAGATTCTCCAGAATCTGACACACTCTTCTGGAGTGTCTGAAGACAGCTACAGTGTACTTAATTCTAATAAATACATAAATAAATAAATAAATAAACATTTTTTAAAAAGGATAAGAAAGAAAATAAGACCAGGCAGGCCTGCCATCCTTATCTCTGTCTGTCTGTCTGTCTGTCTGCCTGATCCCCTGAACTGGAGATGGGCCACCATATAGTTGCTGGTAGTTGATCCCAGGTTCTCTGGAAGAGGAGACAATGCTGTTAATTGTTGAGCCCTTTCAGTGGCTCCACCCATTTTTAATTTTTAGAAGTATATGTGATGCTGTGTTTATGTACATCATATTCAGACCATAAGCGGGATTTAGATTCTCTATAATCTGTCACCCTCTTCTGGAGTGTCTGAAGACGGCTACAGTGTACTTATATTTAATAAATACATACATGAATAAATAAATAAATAAACATTTTTTTAAAACGAATAAGAAATAAAGAAAGACCAGGCAGGCCTGCCATCCTTATCTCTGTCTCTCTGTCTGTCTGTCGGTCTGATCCACTGGAACTGGAGATGGGCCACCATAAGGTGCTGGTAGTTTATCCCAGGTTCTCTGAAAGAGGAGACAATGCTGTTAATTGTTGAGCCCTCCCAGTGGCCCCACAAAACTTTAAATTTTTAGAAGTATATGTGAGGCTGTGTTTATGTACATCATATGCAGACCATAAGAGGGATTTAGATTCTCCAGAATCTGACACCCTCTTCTGCAGTGTGTGAACAGCTACAGTGTACTTATATCTAATAAATAAATAAATAAATAAATAAATAAACAAACATTTTTTTAAAAAAAGGATAAAAAAGAAAGAAAGACCAGGCAGGCCTGCCACCCTTATCACTGTCTGTCTGTCTGTCTGTCTGATCCCCTGGAACTGGAGATGGACCACCATATAGTTGCTGGTAGTTGATCCCAGGTTCTCTATAAGAGGAGACAATGCTGTTAATTTTTGAGCCCTTTCAGTGACCCCACACATCTTTTAATTTTTAGAAGTATATGTTAGGCTGTGTTTATGTACATCATATGCAGACCATAAGAGGTATTTAGATTCTCCAGAATCTGACACCCTCTTCTGGAGTGTCTGAAGACAGCTACAGTTTACTTATATATAATAAATACATAAGTAAATAAATAAATAAATAAACATTTTTTAAAAAGGATAAGAAAGAAAGTAAGACCAGACAGGCCTGCCATCCTTATCTCTGTCTGTCTGTCTGTCTGTCTGTCTGATCCCCTGGAACTGGAGATGGGCTACGATAAAGTTGCTGGTAGTTGATCCCAGGTTCTCTGGAAGAGGAGACAATGCTGTTAATTGTTGAGCCCTATCAGTGGCCCTACCCATCTTTAAATATTTAGAAGTATATGTGAGGCTGTGTTTATGTACATCATATGCAGACCATAAGAGGGATTTAGATTCTCCAGAATCTGACACCCTCTTCTGGAGTGTCTGAAGACAGCTACAGTGTACTTATATCAAATAAATAAATAGATAAATAAATAAATAAATAAATAAATAAATAAATAAACATTTTTAAAAATGATAAGAAAGAAAGAAAGACCAGGCAGGCCTGCCATCCATATCTCTGTCTGTCTGTCTGTCTGTCTATCTGATCCCCGGGAACTGGAGATGGGCCACCATATAGTTGCTGGTAGTTGATCCAAGGTTCTCTGGAAGAGGAGACAATGCTGTTAATTGTTGAGCCCTTTCAGTGGCCCCACACTTCTTTAAATATTTAGAAGTATATGTGAGGCTGTGTTTATGTACATCATATTCAGATTATAAGAGGATTTAGATTCTCCAGAATCTGACACCCTATACTGGAGTGTCTGAAGACAGCTACAGTGTACTTATAATAAATAAATAAATAAATAAATAAATAAATAAATAAATAAATAAATAAACATTTTTGAAAAAGGATAAGAAAGAATGTAAGACCAGGCAGGCCTGCCATCCTTATCTCTGTCTGTCTGTCTGTCTGTCTGATCCCCTGGAACTGGAGATGGGCCACCATATAGTTGCTGGTAGTTGATCCAAGGTTCTCTGGAAGAGGAGACAATTTTGTTAATTGTTGAGCCCTTTCAGTGGCTCCACACTTCTTTAAATATTTAGAAGTATATGTGAGGCTGTGTTTATGTACATCATATTCAGATTATAAGAGGATTTAGATTCTCCAGAATCTTACACCCTCTACTGGAGTGACTGTAGACAGCTACAGTGTACTTATATATAATAAATACATAAGTAAATACATAAATAAATAAACATTTTTTAAAAAGGATAAGAAAGAAAGTAAGAACAGGCAGGCCTGCCATCCTTTTCTCTGTCTGTCTGTCTGTCTGTCTGATCCCCTGGAACTGGAGATGGGCCACTTTGTAGGTGCTGGAGGTGATCCCAGGTTCTCTGGAAGAGGAGACAATGCTGTTAATTGTTGAGCCCTTTCAGTGGCCCCACCCATTTTTAATTTTTAGAAGTATATGTGATTTTGTGTTATTGTACATCATATTCAGACCATAGGAGGGATTTAGATTCTCTAGAATCTGTCACCCTCTTCTGGAGTGTCTGAAAACGGGTACAGTGTACTTATATCTAATAAATAAATAGATAAATAAATAAATTAATAAATAATCATTTTTAAAAATTATAAGAAATAAAGAAAGACCAGGCAGGCCTGCCATCCTTATCTCTGTCTCTCTGTCTGTCTGTCTGTCTGATCCACTGGAACTGGAGATGGGCCACCATAAGGTGCTGATAGTTTATCCCAGGTTCTCTGAAAGAGTTGATAATGCTGTTAATTGTTGAGCCCTCTCAGTGACCCCACACATCTTTAAATTTTTAGAAGTATATGTGAGGCTGTGTTTATGTACATCATATGCAGACCATAAGAGGGATTTAGATTCCAGAATTTGACACCCTCTTCTGGAGTGTCTTAAGACAGCTACAGTGTTCTTATATCTAATAAATCCATAAATAAATATATAAATAAACATTTTGTTAAAAAGGATAAGAAAGAAAGAAAGACCAGGCAGGCCTGCCATCCTTATCTCTGTCTGTCTGTCTGTCTGTCTGTCTGATCCCCTGGAACTGGAGATGGGCTACGATAAAGTTGCTGGTAGTTGATCCCAGGTTCTCTGGAAGAGGAGACAATGCTGTTAATTGTTGAGCCCTATCAGTGGCCCTACCCATCTTTAAATATTTAGAAGTATATGTGAGGCTGTGTTTATGTACATCATATGCAGACCATAAGAGGTATTTAGATTCTCCAGAATCTGACACCCTCTTCTGGAGTGTCTGAAGACAGCTACAGTTTACTTATATATAATAAATACATAAGTAAATAAATAAATAAATAAACATTTTTTAAAAAGGATAAGAAAGAAAGTAAGACCAGACAGGCCTGCCATCCTTATCTCTGTCTGTCTGTCTGTCTGTCTGTCTGATCCCCTGGAACTGGAGATGGGCTACGATAAAGTTGCTGGTAGTTGATCCCAGGTTCTCTGGAAGAGGAGACAATGCTGTTAATTGTTGAGCCCTATCAGTGGCCCTACCCATCTTTAAATATTTAGAAGTATATGTGAGGCTGTGTTTATGTACATCATATGCAGACCATAAGAGGGATTTATATTCTCCGGAATCTGACACCCTCTTCTGGAGTGTCTGAAGACAGCTACAGTGTACTTATATCAAATAAATAAATAGATAAATAAATAAATAAATAAATAAATAAACATTTTTAAAAATGATAAGAAAGAAAGAAAGACCAGGCAGGCCTGCCATCCATATCTCTGTCTGTCTGTCTGTCTGACTATCTGATCCCCGGGAACTGGAGATGGGCCACCATATAGTTGCTGGTAGTTGATCCAAGGTTCTCTGGAAGAGGAGACAATGCTGTTAATTGTTGAGCCCTTTCAGTGGCCCCACACTTCTTTAAATATTTAGAAGTATATGTGAGGCTGTGTTTATGTACATCATATTCAGATTATAAGAGGATTTAGATTCTCCAGAATCTGACACCCTATACTGGAGTGTCTGAAGACAGCTACAGTGTACTTATAATAAATAAATAAATAAATAAATAAATAAATAAATAAATAAACATTTTTGAAAAAGGATAAGAAAGAATGTAAGACCAGGCAGGCCTGCCATCCTTATCTCTGTCTGTTTGTCTGTCTGTCTGATCCCCTGGAACTGGAGATGGCCACCATATAGTTGCTGGTAGTTGATCCAAGGTTCTCTGGAAGAGGAGACAATGCTGTTAATTGTTGAGCCCTTTCAGTGGCTCCACACTTCTTTAAATATTTAGAAGTATATGTGAGGCTGTGTTTATGTACATCATATTCAGATTATAAGAGGATTTAGATTCTCCAGAATCTGACACCCTCTACTGGAGTGACTGTAGACAGCTACAGTGTACTTATATATAATAAATACATAAGTAAATAAATAAATAAATAAACATTTTTTAAAAAGGATAAGAAAGAAAGTAAGACCAGGCAGGCCTGCCATCCTTTTCTCTGTCTGTCTGT
This sequence comes from Mus caroli, assembly GCF_978045245.1. NCBI lineage: Eukaryota > Metazoa > Chordata > Mammalia > Rodentia > Muridae > Mus > Mus caroli. Next base: position 112,787 of record NW_028227376.1, on the reverse strand, counting down.
CTGTCTGTCTGTCTGATCCCCTGGAACTGGAGATGGGCCACTTTGTAGGTGCTGGAGGTGATCCCAGGTTCTCTGGAAGAGGAGACAATGCTGTTAATTGTTGAGCCCTTTCAGTGGCCCCACCCATTTTTAATTTTTAGAAGTATATGTGATTTTGTGTTTATGTACATCATATTCAGACCATAAGAGGGATTTAGATTCTCTAGAATCTGTCACCCTCTTCTGGAGTGTCTGAAAACGGGTACAGTGTACTTATATCTAATAAATAAATAGATAAATAAATAAATTAATAAATAATCATTTTTAAAAATTATAAGAAATAAAGAAAGACCAGGCAGGCCTGCCATCCTTATCTCTGTCTCTCTGTCTGTCTGTCTGTCTGATCCACTGGAACTGGAGATGGGCCACCATAAGGTGCTGATAGTTTATCCCAGGTTCTCTGAAAGAGGAGATAATGCTGTTAATTGTTGAGCCCTCTCAGTGACCCCACACATCTTTAAATTTTTAGAAGTATATGTGAGGCTGTGTTTATGTACATCATATGCAGACCATAAGAGGGATTTAGATTCCAGAATTTGACACCCTCTTCTGGAGTGTCTGAAGACAGCTACAGTGTTCTTATATCTAATAAATCCATAAATAAATATATAAATAAACATTTTGTTAAAAAGGATAAGAAAGAAAGAAAGACCAGGCAGGCCTGCCATCCTTATCTCTGTCTGTCTGTCTGTCTGTCTGTCTGATCCCCTGGAACTGGAGATGGGCTACGATAAAGTTGCTGGTAGTTGATCCCAGGTTCTCTGGAAGAGGAGACAATGCTGTTAATTGTTGAGCCCTATCAGTGGCCCTACCCATCTTTAAATATTTAGAAGTATATGTGAGGCTGTGTTTATGTACATCATATGCAGACCATAAGAGGGATTTAGATTCTCCAGAATCTGACACCCTCTTCTGGAGTGTCTGAAGACAGCTACAGTTTACTTATATATAATAAATACATAAGTAAATAAATAAATAAATAAACATTTTTTAAAAAGGATAAGAAAGAAAGTAAGACCAGACAGGCCTGCCATCCTTATCTCTGTCTGTCTGTCTGTCTGTCTGTCTGATCCCCTGGAACTGGAGATGGGCTACGATAAAGTTGCTGGTAGTTGATCCCAGGTTCTCTGGAAGAGGAGACAATGCTGTTAATTGTTGAGCCCTATCAGTGGCCCTACCCATCTTTAAATATTTAGAAGTATATGTGAGGCTGTGTTTATGTACATCATATGCAGACCATAAGAGGGATTTAGATTCTCCAGAATCTGACACCCTCTTCTGGAGTGTCTGAAGACAGCTACAGTGTACTTATATCAAATAAATAAATAGATAAATAAATAAATAAATAAATAAACATTTTTAAAAATGATAAGAAAGAAAGAAAGACCAGGCAGGCCTGCCATCCATATCTCTGTCTGTCTGTCTGTCTGTCTATCTGATCCCCGGGAACTGGAGATGGGCCACCATATAGTTGCTGGTAGTTGATCCAAGGTTCTCTGGAAGAGGAGACAATGCTGTTAATTGTTGAGCCCTTTCAGTGGCCCCACACTTCTTTAAATATTTAGAAGTATATGTGAGGCTGTGTTTATGTACATCATATTCAGATTATAAGAGGATTTAGATTCTCCAGAATCTGACACCCTATACTGGAGTGTCTGAAGACAGCTACAGTGTACTTATAATAAATAAATAAATAAATAAATAAATAAATAAATAAATAAATAAATAAACATTTTTGAAAAAGGAAAAGAAAGAATGTAAGACCAGGCAGGCCTGCCATCCTTATCTCTGTCTGTCTGTCTGTCTGTCTGATCCCCTTGAACTGGAGATGGGCCACCATATAGTTGCTGGTAGTTGATCCTAGGTTCTCTGGAAGAGGAGACAATGCTGTTAATTGTTGAGCCCTTTCAGTGGCTCCACACTTCTTTAAATTTTTAGAAGTATATGCGAGGCTGTGTTTATGTACCGAATATGCAGACCATAAGAGGAATTTAGATTCTCCAGAATCTGACACCCTCTTCTGTAGTGTCTGAAGACAACTACAGTGTACTTATATCTAATAAATACATAAATAAATAAATAAATAAATAAATAAACAAACAAACATTATTTTAAATGGATAAGAAAGAAAGAAAGACCAGACAGGCCTGCCATCCTTATCTCTGTCTGTCTGTCTGTCTGTCTGATCCCCTGGAACTGGAGATGGGCCACTTTGTAGGTGCTGGAGGTGATCCCAGGTTCTCTGGAAGAGGAGACAATGCTGTTAATTGTTGAGCCCTTTCAGTGGCCCCACCCATTTTTAATTTTTAGAAGTATATGTGATTTTGTGTTTATGTACATGATATTCAGACCATAAGAGGGATTTAGATTCTCTAGAATCTGTCACCCTCTTCTGGAGTGTCTGAAAACGGGTACAGTGTACTTATATCTAATAAATAAATAGATAAATAAATAAATTAATAAATAATCATTTTTAAAAAGTATAAGAAATAAAGAAAGACCAGGCAGGCCTGCCATCCTTATCACTGTCTGTATGTCTGTCTGTATGATCCCCTGGAATTGGAGATGGGCCACCATATAGTTGCTGGTAGTTGATCCCAGGTACTCTGGAAGAGGAGACAATGCTGTTAATTGTTGAGCTTTTAGAGTGGCCCCACCCTTCTTTAAATTTTTAGAAGTATATGTGAGGCTGTGTTTATGTACATCATATGCAGACCATAAGAGGGATTTAGATTCTCCAGAATCTGACCCCCTCTTTTGGAGTACCTGAAGATAGCTACAGTGTACTTATATCTAATAAATAAATAAATAAATAAATAAATAAATAAATAAATAAATAAATAAATAAACATTTTTTAAAAAGGATAAGAAAGAAAGAAAGACCAGGCAGGGCTGCCATCCTTATCTTTGTCTGTCTGTCTCTCTCTCTGTTTGTCTGTCTGTCTGATCTCCTGGAACTGGAGAAGGGCCACCATTTTGTTGCTGGTAGTTGATCCCAGGTCTTCTGAAGAGGAGACAATGCTGTTAATTGTTCAGCCCTTTCAGTGGCCCCACCCATCTTTAAATTTCTAGAAGTAAATGTGATGCTGTGTTTATGTACATCATATTCAGACCCTTAAAGAGGGATTTATATTCTCCAGAATCTGACACCGTCTTTTGGAGTGTCTATGACGGATACAGGGTACTTATATCTAATAAATACATAAATAAAGAAATAAACATTTTTTAAAAACGATAAGAAAGAAAGAAAGACCAGGCAGGCCTGCCATCCTTATCTCTGTCTGTCTGTCTGTCTGTCTGATCCTCTGGAACTGGAGATGGGCCACCATAGAGTTTCTTGTAGTTGATCCCAGGTTCTCTGGAAGAGGAGACAATGCTGTTAATTGTTGAGCCCTTTCAGTGGCCCCACCCATCTTTAAATTTTTAGAAGTATATGCGAGGCTGTGTTTATGTACGCAATATGCAGACCATAAGAGGGATTTAGATTCTCCAGAATCTGACACCCTCTTCTGGAGTGTCTGAAGACAGCTACAGTGTACTTATATCTAATAAATTCATAAATAAACAAATAAACATTTTTTAAAAAGGATAATAAAGAAAGAGAGACCAGGCAGGCCTGACATCCTTGTCTTTCTGTCTGTCTGTCTGATCCCCTGGAACTGGAGATGGGCCACCATATAGTTGCTGGTAGTTGATCCCAGGTTCTCTGGTAGAGGAGACAATGCTGTTAATTGTTGAGCCCTTTCAGTGGCCCCACCCATCTTTAAATTTTTATAAGTATATGTGAGGCTGTGTTCATGTACATCATATGCAGACCATAAGAGCTATATTGATTCTCCAGAATCTGACACCCTCTTCTGGAGAGTCTGAGGACAGCTACAGTGTACTTATATCTAATAAATACATAAATAAATAAATAAATAAATAAATAAATAAATGAATGAATAAATAAATAAATAAATAAATAAACATTTTTTAAAAAGGATAAGAAAGAAAGAAAAATCAGGCAGGCCTGCCATCCTTATCTCTGTCTGTCTGTCTGTCTGTCTTATCCCCTGGAACTTGAGATGGGCCACCATATAGTTGCTTGTAGTTGATCCAAGGATCTCTGGAAGAGGAGACAATGCTGTTAATTGTTGAGCCCTTTCAGTGGGCCCACCCTTCTTTAAATTTTTAGAAGTATATGTGAGGCTGTGTTTATGTACATCAAATGCAGACCATAAGAGGGATTTAGATTACCCAGAAGATGACACCCTCTTCTAGAGTGTCTGAAGACAGCTAATGTGTACTTATATCTAATAAATACATACTTAAATTAATAAACATTTTTTAAAAGTATAAGAAAGAAAGAAAGACCAGGCAGGCCTCCATCCTTATCTCTGTCAGTCTGTCTGTCTGTCTGATCCATTGGAACTGGAGATGGGCCACTATATAGTTGCTGTTAGTTGATCCCAGGTTCTCTGGAAGAAGAGACAATGCTGTTAATTGTTGAGCCCTTTCAGTGGCTCCACCTATCTTTAAATATTTAGAAGTATATGTTAGGCTGTGTTTATGTACATCATATGCAGACCATAAGAGGGATTTAGATTCTCCAGAATCTGACACCCTCTTCTGGAGTGTCTGAAGACAACTACAGTGTACTTATATCTAATAAATACATAAATAAATAAATAAATAAATAAATAAATAAATAAATAAATAAATAAATAAACATTATTTTAAAAGGATAAGAAAGAAAGAAAAACCAGGCAGGCCTGCCCTCCTTATCTCTGTCTGTCTGTCTGTCTGTCTGATCCCCTGGAACTGGAGATGGGCCACCATATAGTTGCTGGTAGTTGATCCCAGGTTTTCTGGAAGAAGAGACAATGCTGTTAATTGTTGAGCCCTTTCAGTGGCCCCACCCATCTTAAATTTTTAGAAGTGTATGTGAATCTGTGTTTATGTCCAACATATGCAGACCATAAGAGGGATTTATATTCTCCAGGATCTGACACCCTCTTCTGGAGTGTCTGAATACAGCTACAGTGTACTTATATCTTATAAATACATAAATAAATAAATAAACATTTTTTAAAAAGGATAAGAAAGAAAGAAAAACGAGGGAGGACTGCCACCCTTGTCTGTCTGTCTCTTTGTCTGCCTGATCCCCTGGAACTGGAGATGGGCCACCATATAGTTGCTTGTAGTTGATCCAAGGATCTCTGGAAGAGGAGACAATGCTGTTAATTGTTGAGCCCTTTCAGTGGGCCCACCCTTCTTTAAATTTTTAGAAGTATATGTGAGGCTGTGTTTATGTACATCAAATGCAGACCATAAGAGGGATTTAGATTCTCCAGAATCTGGCACCCTCTTCTGGAGTGTCTGAAGACAGCTACAGTGTACTTATATGTAATAAATACAAAAATAAATAAATAAATAAATAAACATTTTTTTAAAAGTATAAGAAAGAAAGAAAGACCAGGCAGGCCTCCATTCTTATCTCTGTCTGTCTGTCTGTCTGTCTGATACCCTGGAACTGGAGATGGGCAACCATATAGTTGCTGGTAGTTTATCCAAGGTTCTCTGGAAGAGGAGACAATGCTGTTAATTGTTGATCCCTTTCTGTGGCCCCACCCATCTTTAAATTTTTAGAAGTATATGTGAGGCTGTGTTTATGTACATCATATGCAGACCATAAGAGGGATTTAGATTCTCCAGAATCTGACATCCTCTTGGAGTATCTGAAGATAGCTACAGTGTACTTATATCTAATAAATAAATAAATAAATAAATAAATAAATAAATAAATAAATAAATAAACATTTTTTTAAAAAGGATAAGAAAGAAAGTAAGACCATGCAGGCCTGCCATCCTTTTCTCTGTCTGTCTGTCTGTCTGTCTGATCCCCTGGAACTGGAGATGGGCCACCATATAGTTGCTGGTAGTTGATCCCATGTTCTCTGGAAGAGGAGACAATGCTGTTAATTGTTGAGCCCTTTCAGTGGCTCCACCCATTTTTAATTTTTAGAAGTATATGTGATTTTGTGTTTATGTACATCATATTCAGACCATAAGAGGGATTTAGATTCTCTAGAATCTGTCACCCTCTTCTGGAGTGTCTGAAAACGGGTACAGTGTACTTATATCTAATAAATAAATAGATAAATAAATAAATTAATAAATAATCATTTTTAAAAAGTATAAGAAATAAAGAAAGACCAGGCAGGCCTGCCATCCTTATCACTGTCTGTATGTCTGTCTGTATGATCCCCTGGAATTGGAGATGGGCCACCATATAGTTGCTGGTAGTTGATCCCAGGTACTCTGGAAGAGGAGACAATGCTGTTAATTGTTGAGCTTTTAGAGTGGCCCCACCCTTCTTTAAATTTTTAGAAGTATATGTGAGGCTGTGTTTATGTACATCATATGCAGACCATAAGAGGGATTTAGATTCTCCAGAATCTGACCCCCTCTTTTGGAGTATCTGAAGATAGCTACAGTGTACTTATATCTAATAAATAAATAAATAAATAAATAAATAAATAAATAAATAAATAAATAAACATTTTTTAAAAAGGATAAGAAAGAAAGAAAGACCAGGTAGGGCTGCCATCCTTATCTTTGTCTGTCTGTCTCTCTCTCTGTTTGTCTGTCTGTCTGATCTCCTGGAACTGGAGAAGGGCCACCATTTTGTTGCTGGTAGTTGATCCCAGGTCTTCTGAAGAGGAGACAATGCTGTTAATTGTTCAGCCCTTTCAGTGGCCCCACCCATCTTTAAATTTCTAGAAGTAAATGTGATGCTGTGTTTATGTACATCATATTCAGACCCTTAAAGAGGGATTTATATTCTCCAGAATCTGACACCGTCTTTTGGAGTGTCTATGACGGATACAGGGTACTTATATCTAATAAATACATAAATAAAGAAATAAACATTTTTTAAAAACGATAAGAAAGAAAGAAAGACCAGGCAGGCCTGCCATCCTTATCTCTGTCTGTCTGTCTGTCTGTCTGATCCTCTGGAACTGGAGATGGGCCACCATAGAGTTTCTTGTAGCTGATCCCAGGTTCTCTGGAAGAGGAGACAATGCTGTTAATTGTTGAGCCCTTTCAGTGGCCCCACCCATCTTTAAATTTTTAGAAGTATATGCGAGGCTGTGTTTATGTACGCAATATGCAGACCATAAGAGGGATTTAGATTCTCCAGAATCTGACACCCTCTTCTGGAGTGTCTGAAGACAGCTACAGTGTACTTATATCTAATAAATTCATAAATAAACAAATAAACATTTTTTAAAAAGGATAATAAAGAAAGAGAGACCAGGCAGGCCTGACATCCTTGTCTTTCTGTCTGTCTGTCTGATCCCCTGGAACTGGAGATGGGCCACCATATAGTTGCTGGTAGTTGATCCCAGGTTCTCTGGTAGAGGAGACAATGCTGTTAATTGTTGAGCCCTTTCAGTGGCCCCACCCATCTTTAAATTTTTAGAAGTATATGTGAGGCTGTGTTCATGTACATCATATGCAGACCATAAGAGCTATATTGATTCTCCAGAATCTGACACCCTCTTCTGGAGAGTCTGAGGACAGCTACAGTGTACTTATATCTAATAAATACATAAATAAATAAATAAATAAATAAATAAATGAATGAATGAATAAATAAATAAATAAATAAATAAACATTTTTTAAAAAGGATAAGAAAGAAAGAAAAATCAGGCAGGCCTGCCATCCTTATCTCTGTCTGTCTGTCTGTCTGTCTTATCCCCTGGAACTTGAGATGGGCCACCATATAGTTGCTTGTAGTTGATCCAAGGATCTCTGGAAGAGGAGACAATGCTGTTAATTGTTGAGCCCTTTCAGTGGGCCCACCCTTCTTTAAATTTTTAGAAGTATATGTGAGGCTGTGTTTATGTACATCATATTCAGATTATAAGAGGATTTAGATTCTCCAGAATCTGACACCCTATACAGGAGTGTCTGAAGACAGCTACAGTGTACTTATATCTAATAAATACATAAATAAATAAATAAATAAATAAATAAATAAATAAATAAATAAACAAACAAACATTATTTTAAATGGATAAGAAAGAAAGAAAGACCAGACAGGCCTGCCATCCTTATCTCTGTCTGTCTGTCTGTCTGTCTGATCCCCTGGAACTGGAGATGGGCCACTTTGTAGGTGCTGGAGGTGATCCCAGGTTCTCTGGAAGAGGAGACAATGCTGTTAATTGTTGAGCCCTTTCAGTGGCCCCACCCATTTTTAATTTTTAGAAGTATATGTGATTTTGTGTTTATGTACATGATATTCAGACCATAAGAGGGATTTAGATACTCTAGAATCTGTCACCCTCTTCTGGAGTGTCTGAAAACGGGTACAGTGTACTTATATCTAATAAATAAATAGATAAATAAATAAATTAATAAATAATCATTTTTAAAAAGTATAAGAAATAAAGAAAGACCAGGCAGGCCTGCCATCCTTATCACTGTCTGTATGTCTGTCTGTATGATCCCCTGGAATTGGAGATGGGCCACCATATAGTTGCTGGTAGTTGATCCCAGGTACTCTGGAAGAGGAGACAATGCTGTTAATTGTTGAGCTTTTAGAGTGGCCCCACCCTTCTTTAAATTTTTAGAAGTATATGTGAGGCTGTGTTTATGTACATCATATGCAGACCATAAGAGGGATTTAGATTCTCCAGAATCTGACCCCCTCTTTTGGAGTACCTGAAGATAGCTACAGTGTACTTATATCTAATTAATAAATAAATAAATAAATAAATAAATAAATAAATAAACATTTTTTAAAAAGGATAAGAAAGAAAGAAAGACCAGGCAGGGCTGCCATCCTTATCTTTGTCTGTCTGTCTGTCTCTCTGTTTGTCTGTCTGTCTGATCTCCTGGAACTGGAGAAGGGCCACCATTTTGTTGCTGGTAGTTGATCCCAGGTCTTCTGAAGAGGAGACAATGCTGTTAATTGTTCAGCCCTTTCAGTGGCCCCACCCATCTTTAAATTTCTAGAAGTAAATGTGATGCTGTGTTTATGTACATCATATTCAGACCCTTAAAGAGGGATTTATATTCTCCAGAATCTGACACCGTCTTTTGGAGTGTCTATGACGGATACAGGGTACTTATATCTAATAAATACATAAATAAAGAAATAAACATTTTTTAAAAACGATAAGAAAGAAAGAAAGACCAGGCAGGCCTGCCATCCTTATCTCTGTCTGTCTGTCTGTCTGTCTGATCCTCTGGAACTGGAGATGGGCCACCATAGAGTTTCTTGTAGTTGATCCCAGGTTCTCTGGAAGAGGAGACAATGCTGTTAATTGTTGAGCCCTTTCAGTGGCCCCACCCATCTTTAAATTTTTAGAAGTATATGCGAGGCTGTGTTTATGTACGCAATATGCAGACCATAAGAGGGATTTAGATTCTCCAGAATCTGACACCCTCTTCTGGAGTGTCTGAAGACAGCTACAGTGTACTTATATCTAATAAATTCATAAATAAACAAATAAACATTTTTTAAAAAGGATAATAAAGAAAGAGAGACCAGGCAGGCCTGACATCCTTGTCTTTCTGTCTGTCTGTCTGATCCCCTGGAACTGGAGATGGGCCACCATATAGTTGCTGGTAGTTGATCCCAGGTTCTCTGGTAGAGGAGACAATGCTGTTAATTGTTGAGCCCTTTCAGTGGCCCCACCCATCTTTAAATTTTTATAAGTATATGTGAGGCTGTGTTCATGTACATCATATGCAGACCATAAGAGCTATATTGATTCTCCAGAATCTGACACCCTCTTCTGGAGAGTCTGAGGACAGCTACAGTGTACTTATATCTAATAAATACATAAATAAATAAATAAATAAATAAATAAATAAATAAATAAATGAATAAATAAATAAATAAATAAATAAACATTTTTTAAAAAGGATAAGAAAGAAAGAAAAATCAGGCAGGCCTGCCATCCTTATCTCTGTCTGTCTGTCTGTCTGTCTTATCCCCTGGAACTTGAGATGGGCCACCATATAGTTGCTTGTAGTTGATCCAAGGATCTCTGGAAGAGGAGACAATGCTGTTAATTGTTGAGCCCTTTCAGTGGGCCCACCCTTCTTTAAATTTTTAGAAGTATATGTGAGGCTGTGTTTATGTACATCAAATGCAGACCATAAGAGGGATTTAGATTACCCAGAAGATGACACCCTCTTCTAGAGTGTCTGAAGACAGCTAATGTGTACTTATATCTAATAAATACATACTTAAATTAATAAACATTTTTTAAAAGTATAAGAAAGAAAGAAAGACCAGGCAGGCCTCCATCCTTATCTCTGTCAGTCTGTCTGTCTGTCTGATCCATTGGAACTGGAGATGGGCCACTATATAGTTGCTGTTAGTTGATCCCAGGTTCTCTGGAAGAAGAGACAATGCTGTTAATTGTTGAGCCCTTTCAGTGGCTCCACCTATCTTTAAATATTTAGAAGTATATGTTAGGCTGTGTTTATGTACATCATATGCAGACCATAAGAGGGATTTAGATTCTCCAGAATCTGACACCCTCTTCTGGAGTGTCTGAAGACAACTACAGTGTACTTATATCTAATAAATACATAAATAAATAAATAAATAAATAAATAAATAAATAAATAAATAAATAAACATTATTTTAAAAGGATAAGAAAGAAAGAAAAACCAGGCAGGCCTGCCCTCCTTATCTCTGTCTGTCTGTCTGTCTGTCTGATCCCCTGGAACTGGAGATGGGCCACCATATAGTTGCTGGTAGTTGATCCCAGGTTTTCTGGAAGAAGAGACAATGCTGTTAATTGTTGAGCCCTTTCAGTGGCCCCACCCATCTTAAATTTTTAGAAGTGTATGTGAATCTGTGTTTATGTCCAACATATGCAGACCATAAGAGGGATTTATATTCTCCAGGATCTGACACCCTCTTCTGGAGTGTCTGAATACAGCTACAGTGTACTTATATCTTATAAATACATAAATAAATAAATAAACATTTTTTAAAAAGGATAAGAAAGAAAGAAAAACGAGGGAGGACTGCCACCCTTGTCTGTCTGTCTCTTTGTCTGCCTGATCCCCTGGAACTGGAGATGGGCCACCATATAGTTGCTTGTAGTTGATCCAAGGATCTCTGGAAGAGGAGACAATGCTGTTAATTGTTGAGCCCTTTCAGTGGGCCCACCCTTCTTTAAATTTTTAGAAGTATATGTGAGGCTGTGTTTATGTACATCAAATGCAGACCATAAGAGGGATTTAGATTCTCCAGAATCTGGCACCCTCTTCTGGAGTGTCTGAAGACAGCTACAGTGTACTTATATGTAATAAATACAAAAATAAATAAATAAATAAATAAACATTTTTTTTAAAAGTATAAGAAAGAAAGAAAGACCAGGCAGGCCTCCATTCTTATCTCTGTCTGTCTGTCTGTCTGTCTGATACCCTGGAACTGGAGATGGGCAACCATATAGTTGCTGGTAGTTTATCCAAGGTTCTCTGGAAGAGGAGACAATGCTGTTAATTGTTGATCCCTTTCTGTGGCCCCACCCATCTTTAAATTTTTAGAAGTATATGTGAGGCTGTGTTTATGTACATCATATGCAGACCATAAGAGGGATTTAGATTCTCCAGAATCTGACATCCTCTTGGAGTATCTGAAGATAGCTACAGTGTACTTATATCTAATAAATAAATAAATAAATAAATAAATAAATAAATAAATAAATAAACATTTTTTTAAAAAGGATAAGAAAGAAAGTAAGACCATGCAGGCCTGCCATCCTTTTCTCTGTCTGTCTGTCTGTCTGTCTGTCTGATCCCCTGGAACTGGAGATGGGCCACCATATAGTTGCTGGTAGTTGATCCCATGTTCTCTGGAAGAGGAGACAATGCTGTTAATTGTTGAGCCCTTTCAGTGGCTCCACCCATTTTTAATTTTTAGAAGTATATGTGATTTTGTGTTTATGTACATCATATTCAGACCATAAGAGGGATTTAGATTCTCTAGAATCTGTCACCCTCTTCTGGAGTGTCTGAAAACGGGTACAGTGTACTTATATCTAATAAATAAATAGATAAATAAATAAATTAATAAATAATCATTTTTAAAAAGTATAAGAAATAAAGAAAGACCAGGCAGGCCTGCCATCCTTATCACTGTCTGTATGTCTGTCTGTATGATCCCCTGGAATTGGAGATGGGCCACCATATAGTTGCTGGTAGTTGATCCCAGGTACTCTGGAAGAGGAGACAATGCTGTTAATTGTTGAGCTTTTAGAGTGGCCCCACCCTTCTTTAAATTTTTAGAAGTATATGTGAGGCTGTGTTTATGTACATCATATGCAGACCATAAGAGGGATTTAGATTCTCCAGAATCTGACCCCCTCTTTTGGAGTATCTGAAGATAGCTACAGTGTACTTATATCTAATAAATAAATAAATAAATAAATAAATAAATAAATAAATAAATAAATAAATAAATAAACATTTTTTAAAAAGGATAAGAAAGAAAGAAAGACCAGGTAGGGCTGCCATCCTTATCTTTGTCTGTCTGTCTCTCTCTCTGTTTGTCTGTCTGTCTGATCTCCTGGAACTGGAGAAGGGCCACCATTTTGTTGCTGGTAGTTGATCCCAGGTCTTCTGAAGAGGAGACAATGCTGTTAATTGTTCAGCCCTTTCAGTGGCCCCACCCATCTTTAAATTTCTAGAAGTAAATGTGATGCTGTGTTTATGTACATCATATTAAGACCCTTAAAGAGGGATTTATATTCTCCAGAATCTGACACCGTCTTTTGGAGTGTCTATGACGGATACAGGGTACTTATATCTAATAAATACATAAATAAAGAAATAAACATTTTTTAAAAACGATAAGAAAGAAAGAAAGACCAGGCAGGCCTGCCATCCTTATCTCTGTCTGTCTGTCTGTCTGTCTGATCCTCTGGAACTGGAGATGGGCCACCATAGAGTTTCTTGTAGTTGATCCCAGGTTCTCTGGAAGAGGAGACAATGCTGTTAATTGTTGAGCCCTTTCAGTGGCCCCACCCATCTTTAAATTTTTAGAAGTATATGCGAGGCTGTGTTTATGTACGCAATATGCAGACCATAAGAGGGATTTAGATTCTCCAGAATCTGACACCCTCTTCTGGAGTGTCTGAAGACAGCTACAGTGTACTTATATCTAATAAATTCATAAATAAACAAATAAACATTTTTTAAAAAGGATAATAAAGAAAGAGAGACCAGGCAGGCCTGACATCCTTGTCTTTCTGTCTGTCTGTCTGATCCCCTGGAACTGGAGATGGGCCACCATATAGTTGCTGGTAGTTGATCCCAGGTTCTCTGGTAGAGGAGACAATGCTGTTAATTGTTGAGCCCTTTCAGTGGCCCCACCCATCTTTAAATTTTTAGAAGTATATGTGAGGCTGTGTTCATGTACATCATATGCAGACCATAAGAGCTATATTGATTCTCCAGAATCTGACACCCTCTTCTGGAGAGTCTGAGGACAGCTACAGTGTACTTATATCTAATAAATACATAAATAAATAAATAAATAAATAAATAAATAAATAAATGAATGAATAAATAAATAAATAAATAAATAAACATTTTTTAAAAAGGATAAGAAAGAAAGAAAAATCAGGCAGGCCTGCCATCCTTATCTCTGTCTGTCTGTCTGTCTGTCTTATCCCCTGGAACTTGAGATGGGCCACCATATAGTTGCTTGTAGTTGATCCAAGGATCTCTGGAAGAGGAGACAATGCTGTTAATTGTTGAGCCCTTTCAGTGGGCCCACCCTTCTTTAAATTTTTAGAAGTATATGTGAGGCTGTGTTTATGTACATCAAATGCAGACCATAAGAGGGATTTAGATTACCCAGAAGATGACACCCTCTTCTAGAGTGTCTGAAGACAGCTAATGTGTACTTATATCTAATAAATACATACTTAAATTAATAAACATTTTTTAAAAGTATAAGAAAGAAAGAAAGACCAGGCAGGCCTCCATCCTTATCTCTGTCAGTCTGTCTGTCTGTCTGATCCATTGGAACTGGAGATGGGCAACTATATAGTTGCTGTTAGTTGATCCCAGGTTCTCTGGAAGAAGAGACAATGCTGTTAATTGTTGAGCCCTTTCAGTGGCTCCACCTATCTTTAAATATTTAGAAGTATATGTTAGGCTGTGTTTATGTACATCATATGCAGACCATAAGAGGGATTTAGATTCTCCAGAATCTGACACCCTCTTCTGGAGTGTCTGAAGACAACTACAGTGTACTTATATCTAATAAATACATAAATAAATAAATAAATAAATAAATAAATAAACATTATTTTAAAAGGATAAGAAAGAAAGAAAAACCAGGCAGGCCTGCCCTCCTTATCTCTGTCTGTCTGTCTGTCTGTCTGATCCCCTGGAACTGGAGATGGGCCACCATATAGTTGCTGGTAGTTGATCCCAGGTTTTCTGGAAGAAGAGACAATGCTGTTAATTGTTGAGCCCTTTCAGTGGCCCCACCCATCTTAAATTTTTAGAAGTGTATGTGAATCTGTGTTTATGTCCAACATATGCAGACCATAAGAGGGATTTATATTCTCCAGGATCTGACACCCTCTTCTGGAGTGTCTGAATACAGCTACAGTGTACTTATATCTTATAAATACATAAATAAATAAATAAACATTTTTTAAAAAGGATAAGAAAGAAAGAAAAACCAGGGAGGACTGCCACCCTTGTCTGTCTGTCTCTTTGTCTGCCTGATCCCCTGGAACTGGAGATGGGCCACCATATAGTTGCTTGTAGTTGATCCAAGGATCTCTGGAAGAGGAGACAATGCTGTTAATTGTTGAGCCCTTTCAGTGGGCCCACCCTTCTTTAAATTTTTAGAAGTATATGTGAGGCTGTGTTTATGTACATCAAATGCAGACCATAAGAGGGATTTAGATTCTCCAGAATCTGGCACCCTCTTCTGGAGTGTCTGAAGACAGCTACAGTGTACTTATATGTAATAAATACAAAAATAAATAAATAAATAAATAAACATTTTTTTTAAAAGTATAAGAAAGAAAGAAAGACCAGGCAGGCCTCCATTCTTATCTCTGTCTGTCTGTCTGTCTGTCTGATACCCTGGAACTGGAGATGGGCAACCATATAGTTGCTGGTAGTTTATCCAAGGTTCTCTGGAAGAGGAGACAATGATGTTAATTGTTGATCCCTTTCTGTGGCCCCACCCATCTTTAAATTTTTAGAAGTATATGTGAGGCTGTGTTTATGTACATCATATGCAGACCATAAGAGGGATTTAGATTCTCCAGAATCTGACATCCTCTTGGAGTATCTGAAGATAGCTACAGTGTACTTATATCTAATAAATAAATAAATAAATAAATAAATAAATAAACATTTTTTTAAAAAGGATAAGAAAGAAAGTAAGACCATGCAGGCCTGCCATCCTTTTCTCTGTCTGTCTGTCTGTCTGTCTGATCCCCTGGAACTGGAGATGGGCCACCATATAGTTGCTGGTAGTTGATCCCATGTTCTCTGGAAGAGGAGACAATGCTGTTAATTGTTGAGCCCTTTCAGTGGCTCCACCCATTTTTAATTTTTAGAAGTATATGTGATTTTGTGTTTATGTACATCATATTCAGACCATAAGAGGGATTTAGATTCTCTAGAATCTGTCACCCTCTTCTGGAGTGTCTGAAAACGGGTACAGTGTACTTATATCTAATAAATAAATAGATAAATAAATAAATTAATAAATAATCATTTTTAAAAAGTATAAGAAATAAAGAAAGACCAGGCAGGCCTGCCATCCTTATCTCTGTCTCTCTGTCTGTCTGTCTGTCTGATCCACTGGAACTGGAGATGGGCCACCATAAGGTGCTGATAGTTTATCCCAGGTTCTCTGAAAGAGGAGATAATGCTGTTAATTGTTGAGCCCTCTCAGTGACCCCACACATCTTTAAATTTTTAGAAGTATATGTGAGGCTGTGTTTATGTACATTATATGCAGACCATAAGAGGGATTTAGATTCCAGAATTTGACACCCTCTTCTGGAGTGTCTGAAGACAGCTACAGTGTTCTTATATCTAATAAATCCATAAATAAATATATAAATAAACATTTTGTTAAAAAGGATAAGAAAGAAAGAAAGACCAGGCAGGCCTGCCATCCTTATCTCTGTCTGTCTGTCTGTCTGTCTGATCCCCTGGAACTGGAGATGGGCTACGATAAAGTTGCTGGTAGTTGATCCCAGGTTCTCTGGAAGAGGAGACAATGCTGTTAATTGTTGAGCCCTATCAGTGGCCCTACCCATCTTTAAATATTTAGAAGTATATGTGAGGCTGTGTTTATGTACATCATATGCAGACCATAAGAGGGATTTAGATTCTCCAGAATCTGACACCCTCTTCTGGAGTGTCTGAAGAGAGCTACAGTGTACTTATAATAAATAAATAAATAAATAAATAAATAAATAAATAAATAAATAAATAAATAAACATTTTTTTAAAAAGGATAAGAAAGAAAGTAAGACCATGCAGGCCTGCCATCCTTTTCTCTGTCTGTCTGTCTGTCTGTCTGATCCCCTGGAACTGGAGATGGGCCACCATATAGTTGCTGGTAGTTGATCCCATGTTCTCTGGAAGAGGAGACAATGCTGTTAATTGTTGAGCCCTTTCAGTGGCCCCACCCATTTTTAATTTTTAGAAGTATATGTGATTTTGTGTTTATGTACATCATATTCAGACCATAAGAGGGATTTAGATTCTCTAGAATCTGTCACCCTCTTCTGGAGTGTCTGAAAACGGGTACAGTGTACTTATATCTAATAAATAAATAGATAAATAAATAAATTAATAAATAATCATTTTTAAAAAGTATAAGAAATAAAGAAAGACCAGGCAGGCCTGCCATCCTTATCTCTGTCTCTCTGTCTGTCTGTCTGTCTGATCCACTGGAACTGGAGATGGGCCACCATAAGGTGCTGATAGTTTATCCCAGGTTCTCTGAAAGAGGAGATAATGCTGTTAATTGTTGAGCCCTCTCAGTGACCCCACACATCTTTAAATTTTTAGAAGTATATGTGAGGCTGTGTTTATGTACATCATATGCAGACCATAAGAGGGTTTTAGATTCCAGAATTTGACACCCTCTTCTGGAGTGTCTGAAGACAGCTACAGTGTTCTTATATCTTATAAATCCATAAATAAATATATAAATAAACATTTTGTTAAAAAGTATAAGAAATAAAGAAAGACCAGGCAGGCCTGCCATCCTTATCACTGTCTGTATGTCTGTCTGTATGATCCCCTGGAATTGGAGATGGGCCACCATATAGTTGCTGGTAGTTGATCCCAGGTACTCTGGAAGAGGAGACAATGCTGTTAATTGTGGAGCTTTTAGAGTGGCCCCACCCTTCTTTAAATTTTTAGAAGTATATGTGAGGCTGTGTTTATGTACATCATATGCAGACCATAAGAGGGATTTAGATTCTCCAGAATCTGACCCCCTCTTTTGGAGTATCTGAAGATAGCTACAGTGTACTTATATCTAATAAATAAATAAATAAATAAATAAATAAATAAATAAATAAATAAATAAATAAACATTTTTTAAAAAGGATAAGAAAGAAAGAAAGACCAGGCAGGGCTGCCATCCTTGTCTTTGTCTGTCTGTCTCTCTGTCTCTCTGTTTGTCTGTCTGTCTGATCTCCTGGAACTGGAGAAGGGCCACCATTTTGTTGCTGGTAGTTGATCCCAGGTCTTCTGAAGAGGAGACAATGCTGTTAATTGTTCAGCCCTTTCAGTGGCCCCACCCATCTTTAAATTTCTAGAAGTAAATGTGATGCTGTGTTTATGTACATCATATTCAGACCCTTAAAGAGGGATTTATATTCTCCAGAATCTGACACCGTCTTTTGGAGTGTCTATGACGGATACAGGGTACTTATATCTAATAAATACATAAATAAAGAAATAAACATTTTTTAAAAACGATAAGAAAGAAAGAAAGACCAGGCAGGCCTGCCATCCTTATCTCTGTCTGTCTGTCTGTCTGTCTGATCCTCTGGAACTGGAGATGGGCCACCATAGAGTTTCTTGTAGTTGATCCCAGGTTCTCTGGAAGAGGAGACAATGCTGTTAATTGTTGAGCCCTTTCAGTGGCCCCACCCATCTTTAAATTTTTAGAAGTATATGTGAGGCTGTGTTTATGTACATTATATGCAGACCATAAGAGGGATTTAGATTCCAGAATTTGACACCCTCTTCTGGAGTGTCTGAAGACAGCTACAGTGTTCTTATATCTAATAAATCCATAAATAAATATATAAATAAACATTTTGTTAAAAAGGATAAGAAAGAAAGAAAGACCAGGCAGGCCTGCCATCCTTATCTCTGTCTGTCTGTCTGTCTGTCTGTCTGATTCCCTGGAACTGGAGATGGGCTACGATAAAGTTGCTGGTAGTTGATCCCAGGTTCTCTGGAAGAGGAGACAATGCTGTTAATTGTTGAGCCCTATCAGTGGCCCTACCCATCTTTAAATATTTAGAAGTATATGTGAGGCTGTGTTTATGTACATCATATGCAGACCATAAGAGGGATTTAGATTCTCCAGAATCTGACACCCTCTTCTGGAGTGTCTGAAGAGAGCTACAGTGTACTTATAATAAATAAATAAATAAATAAATAAATAAATAAATAAATAAATAAATAAACATTTTTTTAAAAAGGATAAGAAAGAAAGTAAGACCATGCAGGCCTGCCATCCTTTTCTCTGTCTGTCTGTCTGTCTGTCTGATCCCCTGGAACTGGAGATGGGCCACCATATAGTTGCTGGTAGTTGATCCCATGTTCTCTGGAAGAGGAGACAATGCTGTTAATTGTTGAGCCCTTTCAGTGGCCCCACCCATTTTTAATTTTTAGAAGTATATGTGATTTTGTGTTTATGTACATCATATTCAGACCATAAGAGGGATTTAGATTCTCTAGAATCTGTCACCCTCTTCTGGAGTGTCTGAAAACGGGTACAGTGTACTTATATCTAATAAATAAATAGATAAATAAATAAATTAATAAATAATCATTTTTAAAAAGTATAAGAAATAAAGAAAGACCAGGCAGGCCTGCCATCCTTATCTCTGTCTCTCTGTCTGTCTGTCTGTCTGATCCACTGGAACTGGAGATGGGCCACCATAAGGTGCTGATAGTTTATCCCAGGTTCTCTGAAAGAGGAGATAATGCTGTTAATTGTTGAGCCCTCTCAGTGACCCCACACATCTTTAAATTTTTAGAAGTATATGTGAGGCTGTGTTTATGTACATCATATGCAGACCATAAGAGGGTTTTAGATTCCAGAATTTGACACCCTCTTCTGGAGTGTCTGAAGACAGCTACAGTGTTCTTATATCTTATAAATCCATAAATAAATATATAAATAAACATTTTGTTAAAAAGTATAAGAAATAAAGAAAGACCAGGCAGGCCTGCCATCCTTATCACTGTCTGTATGTCTGTCTGTATGATCCCCTGGAATTGGAGATGGGCCACCATATAGTTGCTGGTAGTTGATCCCAGGTACTCTGGAAGAGGAGACAATGCTGTTAATTGTTGAGCTTTTAGAGTGGCCCCACCCTTCTTTAAATTTTTAGAAGTATATGTGAGGCTGTGTTTATGTACATCATATGCAGACCATAAGAGGGATTTAGATTCTCCAGAATCTGACCCCCTCTTTTGGAGTATCTGAAGATAGCTACAGTGTACTTATATCTAATAAATAAATAAATAAATAAATAAATAAATAAATAAATAAATAAATAAATAAACATTTTTCAAAAAGGATAAGAAAGAAAGAAAGACCAGGCAGGGCTGCCATCCTTGTCTTTGTCTGTCTGTCTGTCTGTCTCTCTGTTTGTCTGTCTGTCTGATCTCCTGGAACTGGAGAAGGGCCACCATTTTGTTGCTGGTAGTTGATCCCAGGTCTTCTGAAGAGGAGACAATGCTGTTAATTGTTCAGCCCTTTCAGTGGCCCCACCCATCTTTAAATTTCTAGAAGTAAATGTGATGCTGTGTTTATGTATATCATATTCAGACCCTTAAAGAGGGATTTATATTCTCCAGAATCTGACACCGTCTTTTGGAGTGTCTATGACGGATAAAGGGTACTTATATGTAATAAATACATAAATAAAGAAATAAACATTTTTTAAAAACGATAAGAAAGAAAGAAAGACCAGGCAGGCCTGCCATCCTTATCTCTGTCTGTCTGTCTGTCTGTCTGATCCTCTGGAACTGGAGATGGGCCACCATAGAGTTTCTTGTAGTTGATCCCAGGTTCTCTGGAAGAGGAGACAATGCTGTTAATTGTTGAGCCCTTTCAGTGGCCCCACCCATCTTTAAATTTTTAGAAGTATATGCGAGGCTGTGTTTATGTACGCAATATGCAGACCATAAGAGGGATTTAGATTCTCCAGAATCTGACACCCTCTTCTGGAGTGTCTGAAGACAGCTACAGTGTACTTATATCTAATAAATTCATAAATAAACAAATAAACATTTTTTAAAAAGGATAATAAAGAAAGAGAGACCAGGCAGGCCTGACATCCTTGTCTTTCTGTCTGTCTGTCTGATCCCCTGGAACTGGAGATGGGCCACCATATAGTTGCTGGTAGTTGATCCCAGGTTCTCTGGTAGAGGAGACAATGCTGTTAATTGTTGAGCCCTTTCAGTGGCCCCACCCATCTTTAAATTTTTAGAAGTATATGTGAGGCTGTGTTCATGTACATCATATGCAGACCATAAGAGGGATATTGATTCTCCAGAATCTGACACCCTCTTCTGGAGAGTCTGAGGACAGCTACAGTGTACTTATATCTAATAAATACATAAATAAATAAATAAATAAATAAATAAATAAATAAATGAATGAATAAATAAATAAATAAATAAATAAATAAACATTTTTTTAAAAGGATAAGAAAGAAAGAAAAATCAGGCAGGCCTGCCATCCTTATCTCTGTCTGTCTGTCTGTCTGTCTTATCCCCTGGAACTTGAGATGGGCCACCATATAGTTGCTTGTAGTTGATCCAAGGATCTCTGGAAGAGGAGACAATGCTGTTAATTGTTGAGCTTTTAGAGTGGCCCCACCCTTCTTTAAATTTTTAGAAGTATATGTGAGGCTGTGTTTATGTACATCAAATGCAGACCATAAGAGGGATTTAGATTCTCCAGAATCTGGCACCCTCTTCTGGAGTGTCTGAAGACAGCTACAGTGTACTTATATGTAATAAATACAAAAATAAATAAATAAACATTTTTTTTAAAAGTATAAGAAAGAAAGAAAGACCAGGCAGGCCTCCATTCTTATCTCTGTCTGTCTGTCTGTCTGTCTGATACCCTGGAACTGGAGATGGGCAACCATATAGTTGCTGGTAGTTTATCCAAGGTTCTCTGGAAGAGGAGACAATGCTGTTAATTGTTGATCCCTTTCTGTGGCCCCACCCATCTTTAAATTTTTAGAAGTATATGTGAGGCTGTGTTTATGTACATCATATGCAGACCATAAGAGGGATTTAGATTCTCCAGAATCTGACATCCTCTTGGAGTATCTGAAGATAGCTACAGTGTACTTATATCTAATAAATAAATAAATAAATAAATAAATAAATAAATAAATAAATAAATAAACATTTTTTTAAAAAGGATAAGAAAGAAAGTAAGACCATGCAGGCCTGCCATCCTTTTCTCTGTCTGTCTGTCTGTCTGTCTGTTCCCCTGGAACTGGAGATGGGCCACCATATAGTTGCTGGTAGTTGATCCCATGTTCTCTGGAAGAGGAGACAATGCTGTTAATTGTTGAGCCCTTTCCGTGGCTCCACCCATTTTTAATTTTTAGAAGTATATGTGATTTTGTGTTTATGAACATCATATTCAGACCATAAGAGGGATTTAGATTCTCTAGAATCTGTTACCCTCTTCTGGAGTGTCTGAAAACGGGTACAGTGTACTTATATCTAATAAATAAATAGATAAATAAATAAATTAATAAATAATCATTTTTAAAAAGTATAAGAAATAAAGAAAGACCAGGCAGGCCTGCCATCCTTATCTCTGTCTCTCTGTCTGTCTGTCTGTCTGATCCACTGGAACTGGAGATGGGCCACCATAAGGTGCTGATAGTTTATCCCAGGTTCTCTGAAAGAGGAGATAATGCTGTTAATTGTTGAGCCCTCTCAGTGACCCCACACATCTTTAAATTTTTAGAAGTATATGTGAGGCTGTGTTTATGTACATTATATGCAGACCATAAGAGGGATTTAGATTCCAGAATTTGACACCCTCTTCTGGATTGTTCGAAGACAGCTACAGTGTTCTTATATGTAATAAATCCATAAATAAATATATAAATAAACATTTTGTTAAAAAGGATAAGAAAGAAAGAAAGACCAGGCAGGCCTGCCATCCTTATCTCTGTCTGTCTGTCTGTCTGTCTGTCTGATCCCCTGGAACTGGAGATGGGCTACGATAAAGTTGCTGGTAGTTGATCCTAGGTTCTCTGGAAGAGGAGACAATGCTGTTAATTGTTGAGCCCTATCAGTGGCCCTACCCATCTTTAAATATTTAGAAGTATATGTGAGGCTGTGTTTATGTACATCATATGCAGACCATAAGAGGGATTTAGATTCTCCAGAATCTGACACCCTCTTCTGGAGTGTCTGAAGAGAGCTACAGTGTACTTATAATAAATAAATAAATAAATAAATAAATAAATAAATAAATAAATAAACATTTTTTTAAAAAGGATAAGAAAGAAAGTAAGACCATGCAGGCCTGCCATCCTTTTCTCTGTCTGTCTGTCTGTCTGTCTGATCCCCTGGAACTGGAGATGGGCCACCATATAGTTGCTGGTAGTTGATCCCATGTTCTCTGGAAGAGGAGACAATGCTGTTAATTGTTGAGCCCTTTCAGTGGCCCCACCCATTTTTAATTTTTAGAAGTATATGTGATTTTGTGTTTATGTACATCATATTCAGACCATAAGAGGGATTTAGATTCTCTAGAATCTGTCACCCTCTTCTGGAGTGTCTGAAAACGGGTACAGTGTACTTATATCTAATAAATAAATAGATAAATAAATAAATTAATAAATAATCATTTTTAAAAAGTATAAGAAATAAAGAAAGACCAGGCAGGCCTGCCATCCTTATCTCTGTCTCTCTGTCTGTCTGTCTGTCTGATCCACTGGAACTGGAGATGGGCCACCATAAGGTGCTGATAGTTTATCCCAGGTTCTCTGAAAGAGGAGATAATGCTGTTAATTGTTGAGCCCTCTCAGTGACCCCACACATCTTTAAATTTTTAGAAGTATATGTGAGGCTGTGTTTATGTACATCATATGCAGACCATAAGAGGGTTTTAGATTCCAGAATTTGACACCCTCTTCTGGAGTGTCTGAAGACAGCTACAGTGTTCTTATATCTTATAAATCCATAAATAAATATATAAATAAACATTTTGTTAAAAAGTATAAGAAATAAAGAAAGACCAGGCAGGCCTGCCATCCTTATCACTGTCTGTATGTCTGTCTGTATGATCCCCTGGAATTGGAGATGGGCCACCATATAGTTGCTGGTAGTTGATCCCAGGTACTCTGGAAGAGGAGACAATGCTGTTAATTGTTGAGCTTTTAGAGTGGCCCCACCCTTCTTTAAATTTTTAGAAGTATATGTGAGGCTGTGTTTATGTACATCATATGCAGACCATAAGAGGGATTTAGATTCTCCAGAATCTGACCCCCTCTTTTGGAGTATCTGAAGATAGCTACAGTGTACTTATATCTAATAAATAAATAAATAAATAAATAAATAAATAAATAAATAAATAAATAAATAAATAAACATTTTTTAAAAAGGATAAGAAAGAAAGAAAGACCAGGCAGGGCTGCCATCCTTATCTTTGTCTGTCTGTCTGTCTGTCTCTCTGTTTGTCTGTCTGTCTGATCTCCTGGAACTGGAGAAGGGCCACCATTTTGTTGCTGGTAGTTGATCCCAGGTCTTCTGAAGAGGAGACAATGCTGTTAATTGTTCAGCCGTTTCAGTGGCCCCACCCATCTTTAAATTTCTAGAAGTAAATGTGATGCTGTGTTTATGTACATCATATTCAGACCCTTAAAGAGGGATTATATTCTCCAGAATCTGACACCGTCTTTTGGAGTGTCTATGACGGATACAGGGTACTTATATCTAATAAATACATAAATAAAGAAATAAACATTTTTTAAAAACGATAAGAAAGAAAGAAAGACCAGGCAGGCCTGCCATCCTTATCTCTGTCTGTCTGTCTGTCTGTCTGATCCTCTGGAACTGGAGATGGGCCACCATAGAGTTTCTTGTAGTTGATCCCAGGTTCTCTGGAAGAGGAGACAATGCTGTTAATTGTTGAGCCCTTTCAGTGGCCCCACCCATCTTTAAATTTTTAGAAGTATATGCGAGGCTGTGTTTATGTACGCAATATGCAGACCATAAGAGGGATTTAGATTCTCCAGAATCTGACACCCTCTTCTGGAGTGTCTGAAGACAGCTACAGTGTACTTATATCTAATAAATTCATAAATAAACAAATAAACATTTTTTAAAAAGGATAATAAAGAAAGAGAGACCAGGCAGGCCTGACATCCTTGTCTTTCTGTCTGTCTGTCTGATCCCCTGGAACTGGAGATGGGCCACCATATAGTTGCTGGTAGTTGATCCCAGGTTCTCTGGTAGAGGAGACAATGCTGTTAATTGTTGAGCCCTTTCAGTGGCCCCACCCATCTTTAAATTTTTAGAAGTATATGTGAGGCTGTGTTCATGTACATCATATGCAGACCATAAGAGGAATATTGATTCTCCAGAATCTGACACCCTCTTCTGGAGAGTCTGAGGACAGCTACAGTGTACTTATATCTAATAAATACATAAATAAATAAATAAATAAATAAATAAATAAATGAATGAATAAATAAATAAATAAATAAATAAACATTTTTTAAAAAGGATAAGAAAGAAAGAAAAATCAGGCAGGCCTGCCATCCTTATCTCTGTCTGTCTGTCTGTCTGTCTTATCCCCTGGAACTTGAGATGGGCCACCATATAGTTGCTTATAGTTGATCCAAGGATCTCTGGAAGAGGAGACAATGCTGTTAATTGTTGAGCCCTTTCAGTGGGCCGACCCTTCTTTAAATTTTTAGAAGTATATGTGAGGCTGTGTTTATGTACATCAAATGCAGACCATAAGAGGGATTTAGATTACCCAGAAGATGACACCCTCTTCTAGAGTGTCTGAAGACAGCTAAAGTGTACTTATATCTAATAAATACATACTTAAATTAATAAACATTTTTTAAAAGTATAAGAAAGAAAGAAAGACCAGGCAGGCCTCCATCCTTATCTCTGTCAGTCTGTCTGTCTGTCTGATCCATTGGAACTGGAGATGGGCCACTATATAGTTGCTGTTAGTTGATCCCAGTTTCTCTGGAAGAAGAGACAATGCTGTTAATTGTTGAGCCCTTTCAGTGGCTCCACCTATCTTTAAATATTTAGAAGTATATGTTAGGCTGTGTTTATGTACATCATATGCAGACCATAAGAGGGATTTAGATTCTCCAGAATCTGACACCATCTTCTGGAGTGTCTGAAGACAACTACAGTGTACTTATATCTAATAAATAAATAAATAAATAAATAAATAAATAAATAAATAAATAAACATTATTTTAAAAGGATAAGAAAGAAAGAAAAACCAGGCAGGCCTGCCCTCCTTATCTCTGTCTGTCTGTCTGTCTGTCTGTCTGATCCCCTGGAACTGGAGATGGGCCACCATATAGTTGCTGGTAGTTGATCCCAGGTTTTCTGGAAGAAGAGACAATGCTGTTAATTGTTGAGCCCTTTCAGTGGCCCCACCCATCTTAAATTTTTAGAAGTGTATGTGAATCTGTGTTTATGTCCAACATATGCAGACCATAAGAGGGATTTATATTCTCCAGAATCTGACACCCTCTTCTGGAGTGTCTGAATACAGCTACAGTGTACTTATATCTTATAAATACATAAATAAATAAATAAACATTTTTTAAAAAGGATAAGAAAGAAAGAAAAACCAGGGAGGACTGCCACCCTTGTCTGTCTGTCTCTTTGTCTGCCTGATCCCCTGGAACTGGAGATGGGCCACCATATAGTTGCTGGTAGTTGATCCCAGGTTCTCTGTTAGAGGAGACAATGCTGTTAATTTTTGAGCCCTTTCAGTGGCCCCACACATCTTTAAATTTTTAGAAGTATATGTGAGGCTGTGTTTATGTACATCATATGCAGACCATAAGAGGGATTTAGATTCTCCAGAATCTGGCACCCTCTTCTGGAGTGTCTGAAGACAGCTACAGTGTACTTATATGTAATAAATACAAAAATAAATAAATAAACATTTTTTTTAAAAGTAAGAAAGAAAGAAAGACCAGGCAGGCCTCCATTCTTATCTCTGTCTGTCTGTCTGTCTGTCTGATACCCTGGAACTGGAGATGGGCAACCATATAGTTGCTGGTAGTTTATCCAAGGTTCTCTGGAAGAGGAGACAATGCTGTTAATTGTTGATCCCTTTCTGTGGCCCCACCCATCTTTAAATTTTTAGAAGTATATGTGAGGCTGTGTTTATGTACATCATATGCAGACCATAAGAGGGATTTAGATTCTCCAGAATCTGACATCCTCTTGGAGTATCTGAAGATAGCTACAGTGTACTTATATCTAATAAATAAATAAATAAATAAATAAATAAATAAATAAATAAACAAATAAATAAACATTTTTTAAAAAGGATAAGAAAGAAAGAAAGACCAGGCAGGGCTGCCATCCTTATCTTTGTCTGTCTGTCTGTCTCTCTGTTTGTCTGTCTGTCTGATCTCCTGGAACTGGAGATGGGCCACCATTTTGTTGCTGGTAGTTGATCCCAGGTCTTCTGAAGAGGAGACAATGCTGTTAATTGTTCAGCCCTTTCAGTGGCCCCACCCATCTTTAAATTTCTAGAAGTAAATGTGATGCTGTGTTTATGTACATCATATTCAGACCCTTAAAGAGGGATTTATATTCTCCAGAATCTGACACCGTCTTTTGGAGTGTCTATGACGAATACAGGGTACTTATATCTAATAAATACATAAATAAAGAAATAAACATTTTTTAAAAACGATAAGAAAGAAAGAAAGACCAGGCAGGCCTGCCATCCTTATCACTGTCTGTCTGTCTGTCTGATCCCCTGGAACTGGAGATGGGCCACCATATAATTGCTGGTAGTTGATCCCAGGTTCTCTGGAAGATGAGTCAGTGCTGTTAATTGTTGAGCCCTTTCAGTGGCCCCACCCATCTTTAAATTTTTAGAAGTATATGTGAGGCTGTGTTCATGTACATCATATGCAGACCATAAGAGGGATATAGATTCTCCAGAATCTGACACCCTCTTCGGGAGTGTTTGAAGACAGCTACAATGTACTTAAATCTAATAAATACATACTTAAATTAATAAACATTTTTTAAAAAGGATAAGAAAGAATGAAAGACCAGGTAGGCCTGCCATTCTTAACTCTATCTGTCTGTATGTCTGTCTGTCTGTCTGATCCCCTGGAACTGGAGATGGGCCACCATATCGTTGCTGGTACTTGATCCCTGGTTCTCTATAAGAGGAGACAATGTTGTTAATTGTTGATCCCTTTCATTGGCCCCACACATCTTTAAATTTTTAGAAGTAAATGTGAGGCTGTGTTTATGTACATCATATGCAGACCATAAGAGGGATATAGATTCTCCAGAATCTGACACCCTCTTCTGGAGTGTCTGAAGACAGCTACAGTGTACTTATATCTAATAAATACATAAATAAATAAATAAATAAATAAATAAATAAATAAATAAACATTTTTAAAAGGGATAAGAAAGAAAGAAAAACCAGGCAGGCCTGCCATCCTTGTCTGTCTTTCTCTCTGTCTGTCTGTCTTGCCTAGCCCCTTGAGTAGCCTAGCCTAGTCCCTTGCCTTGACTAGCCCAGCCCCTTGCCTAGCCTAGCCTAGCCCATCCCAGCCCTGCCTTGCCTAGCCCTGCCTATCCCTGTCTTTAACCAGGCTGGCCTCGAACTCAGAAACTGACTGCCTCTGCCTCAAGAGTGCTCTCATTAAGAGCTCGAGCCACCACTGACTGTTGGGTTTTCTAAGTCTTACATAGGTATGGTCTGTTTCTCAGCTGTGAAACCCTAATTAACACATGTAGTCTGTCCTAGGTCAGCCATAGCTACAGACTGAGGCCTTTTCTAAAACAAAACAAAAGAAAACAAAAAATAGAAATAATAAAATAAATAAATTAAGCAACCACATGATATCTTTTCTTTCTTTCAATGATACTCAGAGCTTGAAGCAGTTCACCCATGAGACCTCAGCTCCGGACATTGAGGCTCTTTCCCTAACAAGTATTATGGCTGAACCTGAGGGGTTCTACTGCTGATTTGTGTCCCCCACTTTAAAAAAATAGTTGTTTTCAAAGGCTGCAGGTTCTTAGCCCTGTTCCTTGTTACAGTTGAGTCACAGCCCTGAAAGTTCAGTGGTAGTTAAAGGCACTGAGAAGGGCTTCCTATAGACATCAAAGACCAAGTCTTTGTTTTTAAAAAGTTAATCTGGATTCCCCCACCCCCTGGCATCCTTAGAATGCCTAGAAAGGAAGGCAGGGACCTGGGCAGAAGGGTGCAAGGCTACTGGTGTTTGTAAGTGGTAACAGAAAGCTTTCTCTTGTTGGTACCCTACCCCAAGTTACACTGTCACTTCTTTTTCCTAGTTGTTGTTTTGTCGGTTTGTATTCTCAACATAGACCCTTTTCCTTCCTAACCTTGGCTGTCCTGAACCTTACTGTCCTTGAACTCAGTGATTTGCCTGTCTTGCTGGGATGAAACTGTGAGCTACCATCCAGAAGGAAGCACCCTGCTGAGGTTAGATTGGGGTCTCTTCCATTTTCCTCTATGAACATGCATATGGCAGGCCTGTTCTTTCTTTTTTACTTTTCCTTTTCTTTTTAAAGATTTATTTATTTATTATATTTAAGTATGCTGTAGCTATCTTCAGACAGTCCAGAAGAGGGTGTCAGATTCTGAAGAATCTAAATCATTCTTATTGTCTGCATATGATGTATATAAACACAGCCTCACATAAACTCAAAAAAAAAAAGAAAGAAATATGTGGCTACAGAGAGTCCTCAACAATTAAGAGCATTGTCTCCTCTTCCAGAGAACCTGGGCTCAATTACCAGTATTATATATGGTGGCCCATCTCCAGTTCCAGGGGATCTAATACTCTGTTCTGGAGTCTGTGGGCACAGCATACACATGCAAAACATTCTTACACAATCATTGAGAGAGGAGAGAGAGGGGTTGAGAGAGAGGGGAGGTAATCATACCTCCTGACGAGTTTGAAGACCTGAGCTTCATCACTCACACAAATAAATAAATGCAAAATATTTTTTTATAAATAAACTCTGCCATTGCCCTTTAAAAATTCCTAGAAAACAAGTTTTATAAGCAACAGTTATATTTACTATATCTAAAGGACAGTCATGAGCATATTCAATAAATAGAAAAAGGCCTGTTAGTCTTAGAAATGGAAAAGACAAACCAAGGAAGGTTTGCAATTACATAATGAGGCAGCTCAGCCCAGCTCTAAGGTTGGAAATAAGACTCGAGAATAGGATACACCTGAAGACAGCCAGCCATTGTTTTTTGTTTTGGAGGCTGAAAGGATACACCTGAAGACAGCCAATGCTGTGTGATGGTGATCTGGTATTTTTTTTTTTTAAATTTTAAAAACTTTAACACTTTTTATAAAACTTTTATAAAAACTTTTTCTTTCTTTCTTTCTTCCTTTCTTTCCTCTCCCTAGCCCCTACCCTAGCCCTGTCTTTCACCAGGGTGGCCTCGAACTCAGAAACTGACTGACTCTATCTACAGAGTGCTCTCATTAAGAGCTTGAGCCACCACTGAATGTAGGGTTTTCTAAGCCTTACCTTGCTCTTGGTGTCTGTTCTCAGCTGTGAAACCCTAATTAACACAGGTAGGCAGTCCTGGGTCAGCCAGAGCTACAGACTGAGGACTTCTCTAAAAACAAATAAAACAAAACAAAACAACAAGTAGAAATAATAAAATACATAAATTAAGCAAACACAGCATAGCTTTTCTCTCTCTAGGTGGTACTCAGATATTCCAGCAGTTGGCCTGTGACACCTCAGCTCAGTATATGTGAGGCTGTGTTTATGTACATCCTATGCAGACCATAAGAGGGATTTACATTCTCCAGAATCTGACACCCTCCTCTGGAGTGTCTAAAGAAAGCTATAGTGTACTTATATCTAAGAAATACATAAAAAATAAAAAAATAAATAAATATTTTTTAAAAAGGATAAGAAAGAAAGAAAGACCAGGCAGGCCTGCCATCCTTATCTCTGTCTGTCTGTCTGTCTGTCTGATCCCCTGGAACTGGAGATGGGCCACCTTGTAGGTACTGGTAGTTGATCCCAGGTTCTCTGGAAGAGGAGACAATGCTGTTAATTGTTGAACCATTTTAGTGGCCCAACCCATTTTTAATTTTTAGAAGTATATGTGAGGCTGTGTTTATGTACATCATATGCAGACCATTAGAGGGATTTAGATTCTCCAGAATCTGACACCCTCTTCTGGAGTGTCTGAAGATGGCTACAGTGTACTTATATATAATAAATACATAAATAAATAAATAAATAAAGATTTTTTAAAAAGTATAAGAAATAAAGAAAGACCAGGCAGTCCTGCCATCCTTATCTCTGTCTCTCTGTCTGTCTGTCTGTCTGATCCACTGGAACTGGAGATGGGCCACCATAAGGTGCTGGTAGTTTATCCCAGGTTCTCTGAAAGAGGAGACAATGCTGTTAATTGTTGAGCCCTCTCAGTGGCCCCACACATCTTTAAATTTTTAGAAGTATATGTGAGGCTGTGTTTATGTACATCATATGCAGACCATAAGAGGGATTTTGATTCTCCAGAATCTGACACCCTCTTCTGGAGTGTCTGAAAACAGCTACAGTGTACTTATATCTAATAAATACATAAATAAATATATAAATAAACATTTTTTTAAAAAGGATAAGAAAGAAAGAAAGACCAGGCAGGCCTGCCATCCTTATCACTGTCTGTCTGTCTGTCTGTCTGATCCCCTGGAACTGGAGATGGGCCATCTTATAGTTGCTGGTAGTTGATCCTAGGTACTCTGGAAGAGGAGACAATGCTGTTAATTGTTGAGCTTTTAGAGTGGCCCCACCCTTCTTTAAATTTTTAGAAGTATATGTGAGGCTGTGTTTATGTACATCATATGCAGACCATAAGAGGGATTTAGATTCTCCAGAATCTGACACCCTCTTCTGTAGTGTCTGAACAGCTACAGTGTACTTATATCTACTAAATACATAAATAAATAAATAAATAAACATTTTTTAAAAAGGATAAGAAAGAAAGAAAGACCAGGCAGGCCTGCCATCCATATCTCTGCCTGCCTGTCTGTCTGTCTATCTGATCCCCGGGAACTGGAGATGGGCCACCATATAGTTGCTGGTAGTTGATCCAAGGTTCTCTGGAAGAGGAGACAATGCTCTTAATTGTTGAGCTTTTTCAGTGGCCCCACACTTCTTTAAATATTTAGAAGTATATGTGAGGCTGTGTTTATGTACTTCATATTCAGATTATAAGAGGATTTAGATTCTCCAGAATCTGACACCCTCTACTGGAGTGTCTGAAGACAGCTACAGTGTACTTATATGTAATAAATAAATAAATAAATAAACATTTTTTAAAAAGGATAAGAAACAAAGTAAGACCAGGCAGGCCTGCCATCCTTATCTCTGTCTGTCTGTCTGTCTGTCTGATCACCTGGGAGTGGAGATGGGCCACCATATAGTTGCAGGTAGTTGATCCCAGGTTCTCTGAAAGAGGAGACAATGCTGTTAATTACTGAGCCCTTTCAGTGGCCCCCCTCCCACCTTTAAATTTTAAGAAGTAAACGTGAGGCTGTGTTTATGTACATAATATGCAGACCATAAGAGGGATTTAGATTCTCCAGAATCTGACACCTTCTTCTGGAGTGTCTAAAGACGGCTACAGTGAACTTATATCTAATAAACATATAAATAAATAAATAAACATTTTTTAAAAAGGATAAGAAAGAAAGAAAGACCAGGCAGGCCTGCCATCCTTATCTCTGTCAGTCTGTCTGTCTCTCAGTCTGTCTGATCCCTTGGAACTGGAGATGGGCCACCATATAGTTGCTGTTACTTGATCCCAGGTTCTCTGGAAGAGGAGTCAATGCTGTTAATTGTTGATCCCTTTCAGTGTCTCCACCTATCTTTAAATTTTTAGAAGTATATGTTAGGCTGTGTTTATGTACATCATATGCAGACCATAAGAGGGATTTAGATTCTCCAGAATCTGACACCCTCTTCTGGAGTGTCTGAAGACAACTATAGTGTACTTATATCTAATAAATACATATATAAATAAATATAAATAAATAAATAAACATTATTTTAAAAGGATAAGAAAGAAAGAAAGACCAGGCAGGCCTGCCATCCTAATCTCTGTCTGTCTGTCTGTCTGTCTGATCCCCTGGAACTGGAGATGGGCCACCTTGTAGTTGCTGGTAGTTTATCCCAGGTTCTCTGGAAGAGGAGACAATGCTCTTAATTGTTGAGCCCTTTCAGTGGCCCCACATTTCTTTAAATATTTAGAAGTATATGTGAGGCTGTGTTTATGTACATCATATTCAGATTATAAGAGGATTTAGATTCTCCAGAATCTGACACCCTCTACTGGAGTGTCAGAAGACAGCTACAGTGTACTTATATATAATAAATAAATAAATAAACATTTTTTAAAAAGAATAAGAAAGAAAGTAAGACCAGGCAGGCCTGCCATCCTTATCACTGTCTGTCTGTCTGTCTGTCTGATCCCCTGGAACTGGAGATGGGCCATCATATAGTTGCTGGTAGTTGATCCTAGGTACTCTGGAAGAGGAGACAATACTGTTAATTGTTGAGCTTTTAGAGTGGCCCCACCCTTCTTTAAATTTTTAGAAGTATATGTGAGGCTGTGTTTATGTACATCATATGCAGACCATAAGAGGGATTTAGATTCTCCAGAATCTGACACCCTTTTCTGTAGTGTCTGAACAGCTACAGTGTACTTATATCTACTAAATACATAAATAAATAAATAAATAAACATTTTTTAAAAAGGATAAGAAAGAAAGAAAGACCAGGCAGGCCTGCCATCCATATCTCTGCCTGCCTGTCTGTCTGTCTATCTGATCCCCGGGAACTGGAGATGGGCCACCATATAGTTGCTGGTAGTTGATCCAAGGTTCTCTGGAAGAGGAGACAATGCTCTTAATTGTTGAGCCCTTTCAGTGGCCCCACACTTCTTTAAATATTTAGAAGTATATGTGAGGCTGTGTTTATGTACATCATATGCAGACCATAAGAGGGATTTAGATTCTCCAGAATCTGACACCCTCTTCTGGAGTGTCTGAACAGGTACAGTGTACTTATATCTAATAAATAAATAAATAAATAAATAAATAAATAAATAAATAAATAAATAAATAAATATTTTTTTAAAAAGGATAAGAAAGAAAGACCAGGCTGGCCTGCCATCCTTATCCTTGTCTGTCTGTCTGTCTGTCTGATCCCCTGGGAGTGGAGATGGGCCACCATATAGTTGCAGGTAGTTGATCCCAGGTTCTCTGTAAGAGGAGACAATGCTGTTAATTGCTGAGCCCTTTCAGTGGCCCCCCCCACCTTTATATTTTAAGAAGTAAATGTGAGGCTGTGTTTATGTACATCATATGGAGACCATAAGAGGGATATTGATTCTCCAGAATCTGACACCTTCTTCTGGAGTGTCTGAAGACGGCTACAGTGTACTTATATCTAATAAAAATATAAATAAATAAATAAACATTTTTTAAAAAGGATAAGAAAGAAAGAAAGACCAGGCAGGCCTGCCATCCTTATCTCTGTCTGTCTGTCTGTCTGTCTGATCCCCTGGAACTGGAGATGGGCCATCTTATAGTTGCTGGTAGTTGATCCTAGGTACTCTGGAAGAGGAGACAATGCTGTTAATTGTTGAGCTTTTAGAGTGGCCCCACCCTTCTTTAAATTTTTAGAAGTATATGTGAGGCTGTGTTTATGTACATCATATGCAGACCATAAGAGGGATTTAGATTCTCCAGAATCTGACACCCTCTTCTGTAGTGTCTGAACAGCTACAGTGTACTTATATCTACTAAATACATAAATAAATAAATAAATAAACATTTTTTAAAAAGGATAAGAAAGAAAGAAAGACCAGGCAGGCCTGCCATCCATATCTCTGCCTGCCTGTCTGTCTGTCTATCTGATCCCCGGGAACTGGAGATGGGCCACCATATAGTTGCTGGTAGTTGATCCAAGGTTCTCTGGAAGAGGAGACAATGCTCTTAATTGTTGAGCTTTTTCAGTGGCCCCACACTTCTTTAAATATTTAGAAGTATATGTGAGGCTGTGTTTATGTACTTCATATTCAGATTATAAGAGGATTTAGATTCTCCAGAATCTGACACCCTCTACTGGAGTGTCTGAAGACAGCTACAGTGTACTTATATGTAATAAATAAATAAATAAATAAACATTTTTTAAAAAGGATAAGAAACAAAGTAAGACCAGGCAGGCCTGCCATCCTTATCTCTGTCTGTCTGTCTGTCTGTCTGATCACCTGGGAGTGGAGATGGGCCACCATATAGTTGCAGGTAGTTGATCCCAGGTTCTCTGAAAGAGGAGACAATGCTGTTAATTGCTGAGCCCTTTCAGTGGCCCCCCTCCCACCTTTAAATTTTAAGAAGTAAACGTGAGGCTGTGTTTATGTACATAATATGCAGACCATAAGAGGGATTTAGATTCTCCAGAATCTGACACCTTCTTCTGGAGTGTCTAAAGACGGCTACAGTGAACTTATATCTAATAAACATATAAATAAATAAATAAACATTTTTTAAAAAGGATAAGAAAGAAAGAAAGACCAGGCAGGCCTGCCATCCTTATCTCTGTCAGTCTGTCTGACTCTCAGTCTGTCTGATCCCTTGGAACTGGAGATGGGCCACCATATAGTTGCTGTTACTTGATCCCAGGTTCTCTGGAAGAGGAGACAATGCTGTTAATTGTTGATCCCTTTCAGTGTCTCCACCTATCTTTAAATTTTTAGAAGTATATGTTAGGCTGTGTTTATGTACATCATATGCAGACCATAAGAGGGATTTAGATTCTCCAGAATCTGACACCCTCTTCTGGAGTGTCTGAAGACAACTATAGTGTACTTATATCTAATAAATACATATATAAATAAATATAAATAAATAAATAAACATTATTTTAAAAGGATAAGAAAGAAAGAAAGACCAGGCAGGCCTGCCATCCTAATCTCTGTCTGTCTGTCTGTCTGTCTGATCCCCTGGAACTGGAGATGGGCCACCTTGTAGTTGCTGGTAGTTTATCCCAGGTTCTCTGGAAGAGGAGACAATGCTCTTAATTGTTGAGCCCTTTCAGTGGCCCCACATTTCTTTAAATATTTAGAAGTATATGTGAGGCTGTGTTTATGTACATCATATTCAGATTATAAGAGGATTTAGATTCTCCAGAATCTGACACCCTCTACTGGAGTGTCTGAAGACAGCTACAGTGTACTTATATATAATAAATAAATAAATAAATAAATAAACATTTTTTAAAAAGAATAAGAAAGAAAGTAAGACCAGGCAGGCCTGCCATCCTTATCACTGTCTGTCTGTCTGTCTGTCTGATCCCCTGGAACTGGAGATGGGCCATCATATAGTTGCTGGTAGTTGATCCTAGGTACTATGGAAGAGGAGACAATACTGTTAATTGTTGAGCTTTTAGAGTGGCCCCACCCTTCTTTAAATTTTTAGAAGTATATGTGAGGCTGTGTTTATGTACATCATATGCAGACCATAAGAGGGATTTAGATTCTCCAGAATCTGACACCCTTTTCTGTAGTGTCTGAACAGCTACAGTGTACTTATATCTACTAAATACATAAATAAATAAATAAATAAACATTTTTTAAAAAGGATAAGAAAGAAAGAAAGACCAGGCAGGCCTGCCATCCATATCTCTGCCTGCCTGTCTGTCTGTCTATCTGATCCCCGGGAACTGGAGATGGGCCACCATATAGTTGCTGGTAGTTGATCCAAGGTTCTCTGGAAGAGGAGACAATGCTCTTAATTGTTGAGCCCTTTCAGTGGCCCCACACTTCTTTAAATATTTAGAAGTATATGTGAGGCTGTGTTTATGTACATCATATGCAGACCATAAGAGGGATTTAGATTCTCCAGAATCTGACACCCTCTTCTGGAGTGTCTGAACAGGTACAGTGTACTTATATCTAATAAATAAATAAATAAATAAATACATAAATAAATAAATAAATAAATAAATAAATAAATAAATAAATATTTTTTTAAAAAGGATAAGAAAGAAAGAAAGACCAGGCTGGCCTGCCATCCTTATCCTTGTCTGTCTGTCTGTCTGTCTGATCCCCTGGGAGTGGAGATGGGCCACCATATAGTTGCAGGTAGTTGATCCCAGGTTCTCTGTAAGAGGAGACAATGCTGTTAATTGCTGAGCCCTTTCAGTGGCCCCCCCCACCTTTATATTTTAAGAAGTAAATGTGAGGCTGTGTTTATGTACATCATATGGAGACCATAAGAGGGATATTGATTCTCCAGAATCTGACACCTTCTTCTGGAGTGTCTGAAGACGGCTACAGTGTACTTATATCTAATAAAAATATAAATAAATAAATAAACATTTTTTAAAAAGGATAAGAAAGAAAGAAAGACCAGGCAGGCCTGACATCCTTATCTCTGTCTGTCTGTCTGTCTGTCTGATCCCCTGGAACTGGAGATGGGCCATCTTATAGTTGCTGGTAGTTGATCCTAGGTACTCTGGAAGAGGAGACAATGCTGTTAATTGTTGAGCTTTTAGAGTGGCCCCACCCTTCTTTAAATTTTTAGAAGTATATGTGAGGCTGTGTTTATGTACATCATATGCAGACCATAAGAGGGATTTAGATTCTCCAGAATCTGACACCCTCTTCTGTAGTGTCTGAACAGCTACAGTGTACTTATATCTACTAAATACATAAATAAATAAATAAATAAACATTTTTTAAAAAGGATAAGAAAGAAAGAAAGACCAGGCAGGCCTGCCATCCATATCTCTGCCTGCCTGTCTGTCTGTCTATCTGATCCCCGGGAACTGGAGATGGGCCACCATATAGTTGCTGGTAGTTGATCCAAGGTTCTCTGGAAGAGGAGACAATGCTCTTAATTGTTGAGCTTTTTCAGTGGCCCCACACTTCTTTAAATATTTAGAAGTATATGTGAGGCTGTGTTTATGTACTTCATATTCAGATTATAAGAGGATTTAGATTCTCCAGAATATGACACCCTCTACTGGAGTGTCTGAAGACAGCTACAGTGTACTTATATGTAATAAATAAATAAATAAATAAACATTTTTTAAAAAGGATAAGAAACAAAGTAAGACCAGGCAGGCCTGCCATCCTTATCTCTGTCTGTCTGTCTGTCTGTCTGATCACCTGGGAGTGGAGATGGGCCACCATATAGTTGCAGGTAGTTGATCCCAGGTTCTCTGAAAGAGGAGACAATGCTGTTAATTGCTGAGCCCTTTCAGTGGCCCCCCTCCCACCTTTAAATTTTAAGAAGTAAACGTGAGGCTGTGTTTATGTACATAATATGCAGACCATAAGAGGGATTTAGATTCTCCAGAATCTGACACCTTCTTCTGGAGTGTCTAAAGACGGCTACAGTGAACTTATATCTAATAAACATATAAATAAATAAATAAACATTTTTTAAAAAGGATAAGAAAGAAAGAAAGACCAGGCAGGCCTGCCATCCTTATCTCTGTCAGTCTGTCTGTCTCTCAGTCTGTCTGATCCCTTGGAACTGGAGATGGGCCACCATATAGTTGCTGTTACTTGATCCCAGGTTCTCTGGAAGAGGAGACAATGCTGTTAATTGTTGATCCCTTTCAGTGTCTCCACCTATCTTTAAATTTTTAGAAGTATATGTTAGGCTGTGTTTATGTACATCATATGCAGACCATAAGAGGGATTTAGATTCTCCAGAATCTGACACCCTCTTCTGGAGTGTCTGAAGACAACTATAGTGTACTTATATCTAATAAATACATATATAAATAAATATAAATAAATAAATAAACATTATTTTAAAAGGATAAGAAAGAAAGAAAGACCAGGCAGGCCTGCCATCCTAATCTCTGTCTGTCTGTCTGTCTCTCTGATCCCCTGGAACTGGAGATGGGCCACCTTGTAGTTGCTGGTAGTTTATCCCAGGTTCTCTGGAAGAGGAGACAATGCTCTTAATTGTTGAGCCCTTTCAGTGGCCCCACATTTCTTTAAATATTTAGAAGTATATGTGAGGCTGTGTTTATGTACATCATATTCAGATTATAAGAGGATTTAGATTCTCCAGAATCTGACACCCTCTACTGGAGTGTCTGAAGACAGCTACAGTGTACTTATATATAATAAATAAATAAATAAATAAATAAATAAACATTTTTTAAAAAGAATAAGAAAGAAAGTAAGACCAGGCAGGCCTGCCATTCTTATCACTGTCTGTCTGTCTGTCTGTCTGATCCCCTGGAACTGGAGATGGGCCATCATATAGTTGCTGGTAGTTGATCCTAGGTACTCTGGAAGAGGAGACAATACTGTTAATTGTTGAGCTTTTAGAGTGGCCCCACCCTTCTTTAAATTTTTAGAAGTATATGTGAGGCTGTGTTTATGTACATCATATGCAGACCATAAGAGGGATTTAGATTCTCCAGAATCTGACACCCTTTTCTGTAGTGTCTGAACAGCTACAGTGTACTTATATCTACTAAATACATAAATAAATAAATAAATAAACATTTTTTAAAAAGGATAAGAAAGAAAGAAAGACCAGGCAGGCCTGCCATCCATATCTCTGCCTGCCTGTCTGTCTGTCTATCTGATCCCCGGGAACTGGAGATGGGCCACCATATAGTTGCTGGTAGTTGATCCAAGGTTCTCTGGAAAAGGAGACAATGCTCTTAATTGTTGAGCCCTTTCAGTGGCCCCACACTTCTTTAAATATTTAGAAGTATATGTGAGGCTGTGTTTATGTACATCATATGCAGACCATAAGAGGGATTTAGATTCTCCAGAATCTGACACCCTCTTCTGGAGTGTCTGAACAGGTACAGTGTACTTATATCTAATAAATAAATAAATAAATAAATAAATAAATAAATAAATAAATAAATAAATATTTTTTTAAAAAGGATAAGAAAGAAAGAAAGACCAGGCTGGCCTGCCATCCTTATCCTTGTCTGTCTGTCTGTCTGTCTGATCCCCTGGGAGTGGAGATGGGCCACCATATAGTTGCAGGTAGTTGATCCCAGGTTCTCTGTAAGAGGAGACAATGCTGTTAATTGCTGAGCCCTTTCAGTGGCCCCCCCACCTTTATATTTTAAGAAGTAAATGTGAGGCTGTGTTTATGTACATCATATGGAGACCATAAGAGGGATATTGATTCTCCAGAATCTGACACCCTCTACTGGAGTGTCTGAAGACAGCTACAGTGTACTTATATGTAATAAATAAATAAATAAATAAACATTTTTTAAAAAGGATAAGAAAGAAAGTAAGACCAGGTAGGCCTGCCATCCTTATCTCTGTCTGTCTGTTTGTCTGTCTGTCTGATCCCCTGGAACTGGAGATGGGCCACCATATAGTTGCTGGTAGTTGATCCAAGGTTCTCTGGAAGAGGAGACAATGCTCTTAATTGTAGAGCCCTTTCAGTGGCCCCACACTTCTTTAAATATTTAGAAGTATATGTGAGGCTGTGTTTAAGTACATCATATTCAGATTATAAGAGGATTTAGATTCTCCAGAATCTGACACCCTCTACTGGAGT
Organism: Mus caroli; assembly: GCF_978045245.1. Lineage (NCBI taxonomy): Eukaryota > Metazoa > Chordata > Mammalia > Rodentia > Muridae > Mus > Mus caroli. The sequence continues at coordinate 72,619 of NW_028227376.1, read as the reverse complement.
GTCTGAAGACAGCTACAGTGTACTTATATATAATAAATAAATAAATAAATAAATAAATAAATAAATAAATAAACATTTTTTAAAAAGAATAAGAAAGAAAGTAAGACCAGGCAGGCCTGCCATCCTTATCTCTGTCTGTCTGTCTGTCTGTCTGATCCCCTGGAACTGGAGATGGGCCACCATATAGTTGCTGGTAGTTGATCCAAGGTTCTCTGGAAGAGGAGACAATGCTCTTAATTGTTGAGCCCTTTCAGTGGCCCCACCCATTTTTAATTTTTAGAAGTATATGTGATGCTGTGTTTATGTACATCATATTCAGACCATAAGAGGGATATAGATGCTCTAGAATCTGTCACCCTCTTATGGAGTGTCTGAAGACGGCTACAGTGTACTTATATCTAATAAATAAATAAATAAATAAATAAATAAATAAATAAATAAATAAACATTTTTTAAAAAGTATAAGAAAGAAAGTAAGACCAGGCAGGCCTGCCATCCTTATCTCTGTCTCTCTGTCTGTCTGTCTGTCTGATCCACTGGAACTGAAGATGGGCCACCATAAGGTGCTGGTAGTTTATCCCAGGTTCTCTGAAAGAGGAGACAATGCTGTTAATTGTTGAGCCCTCTCAGTGGCCCCACACATCTTTAAATTTTAAGAAGTATATGAGGCTGTGTTTATGTACATCATATGCAGACCATAAGAGGGATTTAGATTCTCCAGAATCTGACACCCTCTTCTGGAGTGTCTGAAGACAGCTACAGTGTACTTATATCTAATAAATACATAAATAAATATATAAATAAAAATTTTTTAAAAAGGATAAGAAAGAAAGAAAGAAAGAAAGCAAGAAAGACCAGGCAGGCCTGCCATCCTTATCACTGTCTGTATGTCTGTCTGTCTGATCCCCTGGAACTGGAGATGTGCCACCATATAGTTGCTGGTAGTTGATCCCAGGTACTCTGGAAGAGGAGACAATGCTGTTAATTGTTGAGCTTTTAGAGTGGCCCCACCCTTCTTTAAATTTTTAGAAGTATATGTGAGGCTATGTTTATGTACATCATATGCAGACCATAAGAGGGATTTAGATTCTCCAGAATCTGACACCCTCTTCTGGAGTGTCTGAACAGCTACAGTGTACATATATCTAATAAATAAATAAATAAATAAATAAATAAATAAATAAATAAATAAATAAATATTTTTTTAAAAAGGATAAGAAAGAAAGAAAGACCAGGCTGGCCTGCCATCCTTATCCTTGTCTGTCTGTCTGTCTGTCTGATCCCCTGGGAGTGGAGATGGGCCACCATATAGTTGCAGGTAGTTGATCCCAGGTTCTCTGTAAGAGGAGACAATGCTGTTAATTGCTGAGCCCTTTCAGTGGCCCCCCCACCTTTATATTTTAAGAAGTAAATGTGAGGCTGTGTTTATGTACATCATATGCAGAACATAAGAGGGATTTAGATTCTCCAGAATCTGACACCTTCTTCTGGAGTGTCTGAAGACGGCTACAGTGTACTTATATCTAATAAAAATATAAATAAATAAATAAATAAACATTTTTTAAAAAGGATAAGAAAGAAAGACCAGGCAGGCCTGCCATCCTTATCTCTGTCAGTCTGTCTGTCTATCTGATCCCCTGGAACTGGAGATGGGCCACCATATAGTTGCTGGTAGTTGATCCCAGGTACTCTGGAAGAGGAGACAATGCTGTTAATTGTTGAGCTTTTAGAGTGGCCCCACCCTTCTTTAAATTTTTAGAAGTATATGTTAGGCTGTGTTTATGTACATCATATGCAGACCATAAGAGGGATTTAGATTCTCCAGAATCTGACACCCTCTTCTGTAGTGTCTGAAGACAACTACAGTGTACTTATATCTAATAAATACATAAATAAATAAATAAATAAATAAACAAACAAACATTATTTTAAATGGATAAGAAAGAAAGAAAGACCAGACAGGCCTGCCATCCTTATCTCTGTCTGTCTGTCTGTCTGTCTGATCCCCTGGAACTGGAGATGGGCCACCTTGTAGTTGCTGGTAGTTGATCCCAAGTTCTCTGGAAGAGGAGACAATGCTGTTAATTGTTGAGCCCTTTCAGTGGCCCCACCCATTTTTAATTTTTAGAAGTATATGTGATGCTATGTTTATGTACATCATATTCAGAACATAAGAGCGATTTAGATTCTCTAGAATCTGTCACCCTCTTCTGGAGTGTCTGAAGACGGCTACAGTGTACTTATATCTAATAAATACATAAATAAATAAATAAATAAATAAATAAATAAATAAACATTTTTTAAAAAGTATAAGAAATAAAGAAAGACCAGGCAGGCCTGCCATCCTTATCTCTGTCTCTCTGTCTGTCTGTCTGTCTGATCCACTGGAACTGGAGATGGGCCACAATAAGGTGCTGGTAGTTTATCCCAGGTTCTCTGAAAGAGGAGACAATGCTGTTAATTGTTGAGCCCTCTCAGTGGCCCCACACATCTTTAAATTTTTAGAAGTATATGTGAGGCTGTGTTTATGTACATCATATGCAGACCATAAGAGGGATTTTGATTCTCCAGAATCTGACACCCTCTTCTGGAGTGTCTGAAAACAGCTACAGTGTACTTTTATCTAATAAATACATAAATAAATATATAAATAAACATTTTTTTAAAAGGATAAGAAAGAAAGAAAGACCAGGCAGGCCTGCCATCCTTATCACTGTCTGTCTGTCTGTCTGTCTGATCCCCTGGAACTGGAGATGGGCCATCATATAGTTGCTGGTAGTTGATCCTAGGTACTCTGGAAGAGGAGACAATGCTGTTAATTGTTGAGCTTTTAGAGTGGCCCCACCCTTCTTTAAATTTTTAGAAGTATATGTGAGGCTGTGTTTATGTACATCATATGCAGACCATAAGAGGGATTTAGATTCTCCAGAATCTGACACCCTCTTCTGTAGTGTCTGAACAGCTACAGTGTACTTATATCTACTAAATACATAAATAAATAAATAAATAAACATTTTTTAAAAAGGATAAGAAAGAAAGAAAGACCAGGCAGGCCTGCCATCCATATCTCTGCCTGCCTGTCTGTCTGTCTATCTGATCCCCGGGAACTGGAGATGGGCCACCATATAGTTGCTGGTAGTTGATCCAAGGTTCTCTGGAAGAGGAGACAATGCTCTTAATTGTTGAGCTTTTTCAGTGGCCCCACACTTCTTTAAATATTTAGAAGTATATGTGAGGCTGTGTTTATGTACTTCATATTCAGATTATAAGAGGATTTAGATTCTCCAGAATCTGACACCCTCTACTGGAGTGTCTGAAGACAGCTACAGTGTACTTATATGTAATAAATAAATAAATAAATAAACATTTTTTAAAAAGGATAAGAAACAAAGTAAGACCAGGCAGGCCTGCCATCCTTATCTCTGTCTGTCTGTCTGTCTGTCTGATCACCTGGGAGTGGAGATGGGCCACCATATAGTTGCAGGTAGTTGATCCCAGGTTCTCTGAAAGAGGAGACAATGCTGTTAATTGCTGAGCCCTTTCAGTGGCCCCCCTCCCACCTTTAAATTTTAAGAAGTAAACGTGAGGCTGTGTTTATGTACATAATATGCAGACCATAAGAGGGATTTAGATTCTCCAGAATCTGACACCTTCTTCTGGAGTGTCTAAAGACGGCTACAGTGAACTTATATCTAATAAACATATAAATAAATAAATAAACATTTTTTAAAAAGGATAAGAAAGAAAGAAAGACCAGGCAGGCCTGCCATCCTTATCTCTGTCAGTCTGTCTGTCTCTCAGTCTGTCTGATCCCTTGGAACTGGAGATGGGCCACCATATAGTTGCTGTTACTTGATCCCAGGTTCTCTGGAAGAGGAGACAATGCTGTTAATTGTTGATCCCTTTCAGTGTCTCCACCTATCTTTAAATTTTTAGAAGTATATGTTAGGCTGTGTTTATGTACATCATATGCAGACCATAAGAGGGATTTAGATTCTCCAGAATCTGACACCCTCTTCTGGAGTGTCTGAAGACAACTATAGTGTACTTATATCTAATAAATACATATATAAATAAATATAAATAAATAAATAAACATTATTTTAAAAGGATAAGAAAGAAAGAAAGACCAGGCAGGCCTGCCATCCTAATCTCTGTCTGTCTGTCTGTCTGTCTGATCCCCTGGAACTGGAGATGGGCCACCTTGTAGTTGCTGGTAGTTTATCCCAGGTTCTCTGGAAGAGGAGACAATGCTCTTAATTGTTGAGCCCTTTCAGTGGCCCCACATTTCTTTAAATATTTAGAAGTATATGTGAGGCTGTGTTTATGTACATCATATTCAGATTATAAGAGGATTTAGATTCTCCAGAATCTGACACCCTCTACTGGAGTGTCTGAAGACAGCTACAGTGTACTTATATATAATAAATAAATAAATAAATAAATAAACATTTTTTAAAAAGAATAAGAAAGAAAGTAAGACCAGGCAGGCCTGCCATCCTTATCACTGTCTGTCTGTCTGTCTGTCTGAACCCCTGGAACTGGAGATGGGCCATCATATAGTTGCTGGTAGTTGATCCTAGGTACTCTGGAAGAGGAGACAATACTGTTAATTGTTGAGCTTTTAGAGTGGCCCCACCCTTCTTTAAATTTTTAGAAGTATATGTGAGGCTGTGTTTATGTACATCATATGCAGACCATAAGAGGGATTTAGATTCTCCAGAATCTGACACCCTCTTCTGTAGTGTCTGAACAGCTACAGTGTACTTATATCTACTAAATACATAAATAAATAAATAAATAAACATTTTTTAAAAAGGATAAGAAAGAAAGAAAGACCAGGCAGGCCTGCCATCCATATCTCTGCCTGCCTGTCTGTCTGTCTATCTGATCCCCGGGAACTGGAGATGGGCCACCATATAGTTGCTGGTAGTTGATCCAAGGTTCTCTGGAAGAGGAGACAATGCTCTTAATTGTTGAGCCCTTTCAGTGGCCCCACACTTCTTTAAATATTTAGAAGTATATGTGAGGCTGTGTTTATGTACATCATAGGCAGACCATAAGAGGGATTTAGATTCTCCAGAATCTGACACCCTCTTCTGGAGTGTCTGAACAGGTACAGTGTACTTATATCTAATAAATAAATAAATAAATAAATAAATAAATAAATAAATAAATAAATAAATAAATAAATATTTTTTTAAAAAGGATAAGAAAGAAAGAAAGACCAGGCTGGCCTGCCATCCTTATCCTTGTCTGTCTGTCTGTCTGTCTGATCCCCTGGGAGTGGAGATGGGCCACCATATAGTTGCAGGTAGTTGATCCCAGGTTCTCTGTAAGAGGAGACAATGCTGTTAATTGCTGAGCCCTTTCAGTGGCCCCCCCCACCTTTATATTTTAAGATGTAAATGTGAGGCTGTGTTTATGTACATCATATGGAGACCAAAGGAGGGATATTGATTCTCCAGAATCTGACACCTTCTTCTGGAGTGTCTGAAGACGGCTACAGTGTACTTATATCTAATAAAAATATAAATAAATAAATAAACATTTTTTAAAAAGGATAAGAAAGAAAGAAAGACCAGGCAGGCCTGCCATCCTTATCTCTGTCAGTCTGTCTGTCTGTCTGATCACCTGGAACTGGAGATGGGCCACCATATAGTTGCTGGTAGTTGATCCCAGGTACTCTGGAAGAGGAGACAATGCTCTTAATTGTTGAGCCCCTTCAGTGGCCCCACACTTCTTTAAATATTTAGAAGTATATGTGAGGCTGTGTTTATGTACATCATATTCAGATTATAAGAGGATTTAGATTCTCCAGAATCTGACACCCTCTACTGGAGTGTCTGAAGACAGCTACAGTGTACTTATATGTAATAAATAAATAAATAAATAAACATTTTTTAAAAAGAATAAGAAAGAAAGTAAGACCAGGCAGGCCTGCCATCCTTATCTCTGTCTGTCTGTCTGTCTGTCTGATCCCCTGGAACTGGAGATGGGCCACCATATAGTTGCTGGTAGTTGATCCAAGGTTCTCTGGAAGAGGAGACAATGCTCTTAATTGTTGAGCCCTTTCAGTGGCCCCACCCATTTTTAATTTTTAGAAGTATATGTGATGCTGTGTTTATGTACATCATATTCAGACCATAAGAGGGATATAGATGCTCTAGAATCTGTCACCCTCTTATGGAGTGTCTGAAGACGGCTACAGTGTACTTATATCTAATAAATACATAAATAAATAAATAAATAAATAAATAAATAAATAAATAAACATTTTTTAAAAAGTATAAGAAAGAAAGTAAGACCAGGCAGGCCTGCCATCCTTATCTCTGTCTCTCTGTCTGTCTGTCTGTCTGATCCACTGGAACTGAAGATGGGCCACCATAAGGTGCTGGTAGTTTATCCCAGGTTCTCTGAAAGAGGAGACAATGCTGTTAATTGTTGAGCCCTCTCAGTGGCCCCACACATCTTTAAATTTTAAGAAGTATATGTGAGGCTGTGTTTATGTACATCATATGCAGACCATAAGAGGGATTTAGATTCTCCAGAATCTGACACCCTCTTCTGGAGTGTCTGAAGACAGCTACAGTGTACTTATATCTAATAAATACATAAATAAATATATAAATAAAAATTTTTTAAAAAGGATAAGAAAGAAAGAAAGAAAGAAAGAAAGAAAGAAAGAAAGACCAGGCAGGCCTGCCATCCTTATCACTGTCTGTATGTCTGTCTGTCTGATCCCCTGGAACTGGAGATGTGCCACCATATAGTTGCTGGTAGTTGATCCCAGGTACTCTGGAAGAAGAGACAATGCTGTTAATTGTTGAGCTTTTAGAGAGGCCCCACCCTTCTTTAAATTTTTTGAAGTATATGTGAGGCTGTGTTTATGTACATCATATGCAGACCATAAGAGGGATTTAGATTCTCCAGAATCTGACACCCTTTTCTGGAGTGTCTGAACAGCTACAGTGTACATATATCTAATAAATAAATAAATAAATAAATAAATAAATAAATAAATATTTTTTTAAAAAGGATAAGAAAGAAAGAAAGACCAGGCTGGCCTGCCATCCTTATCCTTGTCTGTCTGTCTGTCTGTCTGATCCCCTGGGAGTGGAGATGGGCCACCATATAGTTGCAGGTAGTTGATCCCAGGTTCTCTGTAAGAGGAGACAATGCTGTTAATTGCTGAGCCCTTTCAGTGGCCCCCCCACCTTTATATTTTAAGAAGTAAATGTGAGGCTGTGTTTATGTACATCATATGCAGACCATAAGAGGGATTTAGATTCTCCAGAATCTGACACCTTCTTCTGGAGTGTCTGAAGACGGCTACAGTGTACTTATATCTAATAAAAATATAAATAAATAAATAAATAAACATTTTTTAAAAAGGATAAGAAAGAAAGACCAGGCAGGCCTGCCATCCTTATCTCTGTCAGTCTGTCTGTCTGTCTGATCCCCTGGAACTGGAGATGGGCCACCATATAGTTGCTGGTAGTTGATCCCAGGTTCTCTGGAAGAGGAGACAATGCTGTTAATTGTTGAGCCCTATCAGTGGCCCTACCCATCTTTAAATTTTTAGAAGTGTATGTGAGGCTGTTTTTATGTACATCATATGCAGACCAGAAGAGGGATTTAGATTCATTAGAATCTGACACCCTCTTCTGGAGTGTCTGAAGACAGCTACAGTGTACTTATATCTAATAAATACATAAATAAATACAATTTTTTTTAAAAAGGATAAGAAAGAAAGAAAGACCAGGCAGGCCTGCCATACTTATCCTTGTCTGTCTGTGTGTCTGTATGATCCCCTGGGAGTGGAGATGGGCCACCATATAGTTGCAGGTAGTTGATCCCAGGTTCTCTGAAAGAGGAGACAATGCTGTTAATTGCTGAGCCCTTTCAGTGCCCCCCCCACCTTTAAATTTTAAGAAGTAAACGTGAGCCTGTGTTTATGTACATCATATGCAGACCATAAGAGGGATTTTGATTCTCCAGAATCTGACACCTTCTTCTGGAGTGTCTGAAGACGGCTACAGTGTACTTATATCTAATAAACATATAAATAAATAAATAAACATTTTTTAAAAAGGATGAGAAAGAAAGACAGACCAGGCAGGCCTGCCATCCTTATCTCTGTCAGTCTATCTGTCTGTCAGTCTGTCTGATCCCTCGGAACTGGAGATGGGCCAACATATAGTTGCTGTTAGTTGATCATAGGTTCTCTGGAAGAGGAGACAATGCTGTTAATTGTTGAGCCCTTTCAGTGGCTCCACATATCTTTAAATTTTTAGAAGTATATGTTAGGCTGTGTTTATGTACATCATATGCAGACCATAAGAGGGATTTAGATTCTCCAGAATCTGACACCCTCCTCTGGAGTGTCTGAAGACAACTACAGTGTACTTATATCTAATAAATACATAAATAAATAAATAAATAAACATTTTTTAAAAAAGGATAAGAAAGAAAGAAAGACCAGGCAGGCCTGCCATCCTTATCTCAGTCAGTCTGTCTGTCTGTCAGTCTGTCTGATCCCTTGGAACTGGAGATGGGCCACCATATAGTTGCTGTTAGTTGATCCCAGGTTCTCTGGAAGAGGAGACAATGCTGTTAATTGTTGAGCCCTTTCAGTGGCTCCACCTATCTTTAAATTTTTAGAAGTATATGTTAGGCTGTGTTTATGTACATCATATGCAGACCATAAGAGGGATTTAGATTCTCCAGAATCTGACACCCTCTTCTGGAGTGTCTGAAGACAACTACAGTGTACTTATATCTAATAAATACATAAATAAATACATAAATAAATAAATAAATAAACAAACAAACATTATTTTAAAAGGATAAGAAAGAAAGAAAGACCAGACAGGCCTGCCATCCTTATCTCTGTCTGTCTGTCTGTCTGTCTGATCCCCTGGACTTGGAGATGGGCCACCTTGTAGTTGCTGGTAGTTGATCCCAAGTTCTCTGGAAGAGGAGACAATGCTGTTAATTGTTGAGCCCTTTCAGTGGCCCCACCCATTTTTAATTTTTAGAAGTATATGTGATGCTGTGTTTATGTACATCATATTCAGAACATAAGAGGGATTTAGATTCTCTAGAATCTGTCACCCTCTTCTGGAGTGTCTGAAGACGGCTACAGTGTACTTATATCTAATAAATACATAAATAAATAAATAAATATAAATAAATAAATAAACATTTTTTAAAAAGTATAAGAAATAAAGAAAGACCAGGCAGGCCTGCCATCCTTATCACTGTCTGTATCTCTGTCTGTCTGATCCCCTGGAACTGGAGAAGGGCCACCATATAGTTGCTGGTAGTTGATCCCAGGTTCTCTGGAAGAGGAGACAATGCTGTTAATTGTTGAGCTTTTAGAGTGGCCCCACCCTTCTTTAAATTTTTAGAAGTATATGTGAGGCTGTGTTTATGTACATCATATGCAGACCATAAGAGGGATTTAGATTCTCCAGAGTCTGACACCCTCTTCTGGAGTGTCTGAAGACAGCTACAGTGTACTTATATCTAATAAATACATAAATAAATATATAAATAAACATTTTTTAAAAAAGGATAAGAAAGAAAGAAAGACCAGGCAGGCCTGCCATCCTTATCACTGTCTGTATGTCTGTCTGTATGATCCCCTGGAACTGAAGATGGGCCACCATATAGTTGCTGGTAGTTGATCCCAGGTACTCTGGAAGAGGAGACAATGCTGTTAATTGTTGAGCTTTTAGAGTGGCCCCACCCTTCTTTAAATTTTTAGAAGTATATGTGAGGCTGTGTTTATGTACATCATATGCAGACCATAAGAGGGATTTAGATTCTCCAGAATCTGACACCCTCTTCTGGAGTGTCTGAACAGCTACAGTGTACTTATATCTACTATATAAATAAATAAATAAATAAACATTTTTTAAAAAGGATAAGACAGAAAGAAAGAACAGGCAGGCCTGCCATTCATATCTCTGTCTGTCTGTCTGTCTGTCTATCTGATCCCTGGGAACTGGAGATGGGCCACGAATAGAAGCTGGTAGTTGATCCCAGGTTCTCTCGAAGAGGAGACAATGCTGTTAATTGTTGAGCCCTTTCAGTGGCGCCACCCATCTTTAAATATTTAGAAGTATATGTGAGGCTGTGTTTATGTACATCATATGCAGACCATAAGAGGGATTTAGATTCCCCAGAATCTGACACCCACTTCTGGAGTGTCTGAAGACAGCTACAGTGTACTTATATGTAATAAATAAGTAGATAAATAAATAAATAAATAAATAAACATTCTTTAAAAAGGATAAGAAAGAAAGAAAGACCAGGCAGGCCTGCCATCCATATATCTGTCTGTCTGTCTGTCTGCCTATCTGATCCCCGGGAACTGGAGATTGGCCACCATATAGTTGCTGGTAGTTGATCCAAGGTTCTCTGGGAGAGGAGCCAATGCTGTTAATTGTTGAGCGCTTTCAGTGGCCCCACACTTCTTTAAATATTTAGAAGTATATGTGAGGCTGTGTTTATGTACATCATATTCAGATTATAAGAGGATTTAGATTCTCCAGAATCTGACACCCTCTACTGGAGTGTCTGAAGACAGCTACAGTGTACTTATATGTAATAAATAAATAAATAAATAAACATTTTTTAAAAAGGATAAGAAAGAAAGTAAGAACAGGCAGGCCTGCCATCCTTATCTCTGTCTGTCTGTCTGTCTGTCTGTCTGTCTGATCCCCTGGAACTGGAGATGGGCCACCATATAGTTGCTGGTAGTTGATCCCAGGTTCTCTGGAAGAGGAGACAATGCTGTTAATTGTTGAGCCCTATCAGTGGCCCTACCCATCTTTAAATTTTTAGAAGTGTATGTGAGGCTGTTTTTATGTACATCATATGCAGACCAGAAGAGGGATTTAGATTCATTAGAATCTGACACCCTCTTCTGGAGTGTCTGAAGACAGCTACAGTGTACTTATATCTAATAAATACATAAATAAATACAATTTTTTTTTAAAAAGGATAAGAAAGAAAGAAAGACCAGGCAGGCCTGCCATACTTATCCTTGTCTGTCTGTGTGTCTGTATGATCCCCTGGGAGTGGAGATGGGCCACCATATAGTTGCAGGTAGTTGATCCCAGGTTCTCTGAAAGAGGAGACAATGCTGTTAATTGCTGAGCCCTTTCAGTGCCCCCCCCCCACCTTTAAATTTTAAGAAGTAAACGTGAGCCTGTGTTTATGTACATCATATGCAGACCATAAGAGGGATTTTGATTCTCCAGAATCTGACACCTTCTTCTGGAGTGTCTGAAGACGGCTACAGTGTACTTATATCTAATAAACATATAAATAAATAAATAAACATTTTTTAAAAAGGATGAGAAAGAAAGAAAGACCAGGCAGGCCTGCCATCCTTATCTCTGTCAGTCTATCTGTCTGTCAGTCTGTCTGATCCCTCGGAACTGGAGATGGGCCAACATATAGTTGCTGTTAGTTGATCATAGGTTCTCTGGAAGAGGAGACAATGCTGTTAATTGTTGAGCCCTTTCAGTGGCTCCACATATCTTTAAATTTTTAGAAGTATATGTTAGGCTGTGTTTATGTACATCATATGCAGACCATAAGAGGGATTTAGATTCTCCAGAATCTGACACCCTCTTCTGGAGTGTCTGAAGACAACTACAGTGTACTTATATCTAATAAATACATAAATAAATAAATAAACATTTTTTAAAAAGGATAAGAAAGAAAGAAAGACCAGGCAGGCCTGCCATCCTTATCTCTGTCAGTCTGTCTGTCTGTCAGTCTGTCTGATCCCTTGGAACTGGAGATGGGCCACCATATAGTTGCTGTTAGTTGATCCCAGGTTCTCTGGAAGAGGAGACAATGCTGTTAATTGTTGAGCCCTTTCAGTGGCTCCACCTATCTTTAAATTTTTAGAAGTATATGTTAGGCTGTGTTTATGTACATCATATGCAGACCATAAGAGGGATTTAGATTCTCCAGAATCTGACACCCTCTTCTGGAGTGTCTGAAGACAACTACAGTGTACTTATATCTAATAAATACATAAATAAATACATAAATAAATAAATAAATAAATAAATAAACAAACAAACATTATTTTAAAAGGATAAGAAAGAAAGAAAGACCAGACAGGCCTGCCATCCTTATCTCTGTCTGTCTGTCTGATCCCCTGGAACTGGAGATGGGCCACCTTGTAGTTGCTGGTAGTTGATCCCAAGTTCTCTGGAAGAGGAGACAATGCTGTTAATTGTTGAGCCCTTTCAGTGGCCCCACCCATTTTTAATTTTTAGAAGTATATGTGATGCTGTGTTTATGTACATCATATTCAGAACATAAGAGGGATTTAGATTCTCTAGAATCTGTCACCCTCTTCTGGAGTGTCTGAAGACGGCTACAGTGTACTTATATCTAATAAATACATAAATAAATAAATAAATAAATAAATAAATAAATAAATAAATAAACATTTTTTAAAAAGTATAAGAAATAAAGAAAGACCAGGCAGGCCTGCCATCCTTATCTCTGTCTCTCTGTCTGTCTGTCTGTCTGATCCACTGGAACTGGAGATGGGCCACCATAAGGTGCTGGTAGTTTATCCCAGGTTCTCTGAAAGAGGAGACAATGCTGTTAATTGTTGAGCCCTCTCAGTGGCCCCACACATCTTTAAATTTTTAGAAGTATATGTGAGGCTGTGTTTATGTACATAATATACAGACCATAAGAGGGATTTAGATTCTCCAGAATCTGAGACCCTCTTCTGGAGTGTCTGAAGACAGCTACAGTGTACTTATATCTAATAAATACATAAATAAATATATAAATAAACATTTTTTTTAAAAAGGATAAGAAAGAAAGAAAGACCAGGCAGGCCTGCCATCCTTATCACTGTCTGTATGTCTGTCTGTCTGATCCCCTGGAACTGGAGAAGGGCCACCATATAGTTGCTGGTAGTTGATCCCAGGTACTCTGGAAGAGGAGACAATGCTGTTAATTGTTGAGCTTTTAGAGTGGCCCCACCCTTCTTTAAATTTTTAGAAGTATATGTGAGGCTGTGTTTATGTACATCATATGCAGACCATAAGAGGGATTTAGATTCTCCAGAATCTGACACCCTCTTCTGGAGTGTCTGAAGACAGCTACAGTGTACTTATATCTAATAAATACATAAATAAATATATAAATAAACATTTTTTTAAAAAGGATAAGAAAGAAAGAAAGACCAGGCAGGCCTGCCATCCTTATCACTGTCTGTATGTCTGTCTGTCTGATCCCCTGGAACTGGAGATGGGCCATCATATAGTTGCTGGTAGTTGATCCCAGGTACTCTGGAAGAGGAGACAATGCTGTTAATTGTTGAGCTTTTAGAGTGGCCCCACCCTCCTTTAAATTTTTAGAAGTATATGTGAGGCTGTGTTTATGTACATCATATGCAGACCATAAGAGGGATTTAGAATCTCCAGAATCTGACACACTCTTCTGGAGTGTCTGAACAGCTACAGTGTACTTATATCTAATAAATAAATAAATAAATAAATAAATAAACAAACATTTTTTTAAAAAAAAGGTTAAGAAAGAAAGAAAGACCAGGCAGGCCTGCAATCCTTATCACTGTCTGTCTGTCTGTCTGTCTGATCCCCTGGAACTGGAGATGGACCACCATATAGTTGCTGGTAGTTGATGCCAGGTTCTCTATAAGAGGAGACAATGCTGTTAATTGTTGAGCCCACTCAGTGGCCCCAAACATCTTTTAATTTTTAGAAGTATATGTTCGGCTGTGTTTATGTACATCTTATGCAGACCATAAGAGGGATTTAGATTCTCCAGAATCTGACACCCTCTTCTGGAGTGTCTGAATAGCTACAGAATACTTATATCTAATGAATAAATAAATAAATAAATAAATAAATAAATAAATAAATAAATAAATAAACATTTTTTAACAGGATAAGAAAGAAAGTAAGACCAGGCAGGCCTGCCATCCTTATCTCTGTCTCTCTGTCTGTCTGTCTGTCTGATCCACTGGAACTGGAGATGGGCCACCATAAGGTGCTGGTAGTTTATCGCAGGTTCTCTGAAAGAGGAGACAATGCGGTTAATTGTTGAGCCCTCTCAGTGGCCCCACACATCTTTAAATTTTTAGAAGTATATGTGAGGCTGTGTTTATGTACATCATATGCAGTCCATAAGAGGGATTTAGATTCTCCAGAATCTGGCACCCTCTTCTGGAGTGTCTGAAGACAGCTACAGTGTACTTATATCAAATAAATACATAAATAAATATATAAATAAACATTTTTTTAAAAAGGATAAGAAAGAAAGAAAGACCAGGCAGGCCTGCCATCCTTATCACTGTCTGTATGTCTGTCTGTATGATCCCCTGGAACTGAAGATGGGCCACCATATAGTTGCTGGTAGTTGATCCCAGGTACTCTGGAAGAGGAGACAATGCTGTTAATTGTTGAGCTTTTAGAGTGGCCCCACACTTCTTTAAATTTTTAGAAGTATATGTGAGGCTGTGTTTATGTACATCATGTGCAGACCATAAGAGGGATTTAGATTCTCCAGAATCTGACACCCTCTTCTGGAGTGTCTGTACAGCTACAGTGTACTTATATCTAGTAAATAAATAAATAAATAAATAAATAAACATTTTTTAAAAAGGATAAGACAGAAAGAAAGAACAGGCAGGCCTGCCATCCATATCTCTGTCTGTCTGTCTGTCTGTCTATCTGATCCCTGGGAACTGGAGATGGGCCACGAATAGTTGCTGGTAGTTGATCCCAGGTTCTCTCGAAGAGGAGATAATGCTGTTAATTGTTGAGCCCTTTCAGTGGCGCCACCCATCTTTAAATTTTTAGAAGTATATGTGAGGCTGTGTTTATGTACATCATATGCAGACCATAAGAGGGATTTAGATTCTCCAGAAGATGACACACTCTTCTAGAGTGTCTGAAGACTGCTACAGTGTACTTATATCTAATAAATTCATAAATAAACAAATAAACATTTTTAAAAAAGGATAATAAAGAAAGAGAGACCAGGCAAGCCTGCCATCCTTGTCTGTCTGTCTGTCTGTCTGTCTGTTCCCCTGGAACTAGAGATGGGCCACCATATAAATGCTGGTAGTTGATCCCATGTTCTCTGGAAGAGGAGTCAGTGCTGTTAATTGTTGAGCCCTTTCAGTGGCCCCACCCATCTATAAATTTTTAGAAGTATATGTGAGGCTGTGTTCATGTACATCATATGCAGACCATAAGAGGGATATAGATTCTCCAGAATCTGACACCCTCTTCGGGAGTGTTTGAAGAGAGCTACAGTGTACTTATATCTAATAAATACATACTTAAATTAATAAACATTTTTTAAAAAGGATAAGAAAGAATGAAAGACCAGGTAGGCCTTCCATCCTTAACTCTATCTGTCTGTATGTCTGTCTGTCTGTCTGATCCCCTGGAACTGGAGATGGGCCACCATATAGTTCCTGGTAGTTGATCCCAGGTTCTCTGGTAGAGGAGACAATGCTGTTAATTGTTGAGCCCTTTCAGTGGCCCCAACCATCTTTAAATTTTTAGAAGTATATGTGAGGCTGTGTTCATGTACATCATATGCAGACCATAAGAGGGATATTGATTCTCCAGAATCTGACACCCTCTTCTGGAGAGTCTGAAGACAGCTACAGTGTACTTATATCTAATAAATACATAAATAAATAAATAAATAAATAAATGAATAAATAAATAAATAAATGAACATTTTTTAAAAAGGATAAGAAAGAAAGAAAAATCAGGCAGGCCTGCCATCCTTATCTCTGTCTGTCTGTCTGTCTGTCTGTCTTATCCCCTGGAACTTGAGATGGGCCACCATATAGTTGCTTGTAGTTGATCCAAGGATCTCTGGAAGAGGAGACAATGCTGTTAATTGTTGAGCCCTTTCAGTGGGCCCACACTTCTTTAAATTTTTAGAAGTATATGTGAGGCTGTGTTTATGTACATCATATGCAGACCATAAGAGGGATTTAGATTACCCAGAAGATGACACCCTCTTCTAGAGTGTCTGAAGACAGCTAAAGTGTACTTATATCTAATGAATACATACTTAAATTAATAAACATTTTTTAAAAGTATAAGAAAGAAAGAAAGACCAGGCAGGCCTCCATCCTTATCTCTGTCAGTCTGTCTGTCTGTCTGATCCATTGGAACTGGAGATGGGCCACTATATAGTTGCTGTTAGTTGATCCCAGGTTCTCTGGAAGAAGAGACAATGCTGTTAATTGTTGAGCCCTTTCAGTGGCTCCACCTATCTTTAAATTTTTAGAAGTATATGTTAGGCTGTGTTTATGTACATCATATGCAGACCATAAGAGGGATTTAGATTCTCCAGAATCTGACACCCTCTTCTGGAGTGTCTGAAGACAACTACAGTGTACTTATATCTAATAAATAAATAAATAAATAAATAAATAAATAAATAAACATTATTTTAAAAGGATAAGAAAGAAAGAAAAACCAGGCAGGCATGCCCTCCTTATCTCTGTCTGTCTGTCTGTCTGTCTGATCCCCTGGAACTGGAGATGGGCCACCATATAGTTGCTGGTAGTTGATCCCAGGTTTTCTGGAAGAAGAGACAATGCTGTTAATTGTTGAGCCCTTTCAGTGGCCCCACCCATCTTAAATTTTTAGAAGTGTATGTGAATCTGTGTTTATGTCCATCATATGCAGACCATAAGAGGGATTTATATTCTCCAGAATCTGACACCCTCTTCTGGAGTGTCTGAAGACAGCTACAGTGTACTTATATCTTATAAATACATAAATAAATAAATAAACATTTTTTAAAAAGGATAAGAAAGAAAGAAAAACCAGGTAGGACTGCCACCCTTGTCTGTCTGTCTCTTTGTCTTCCTTATCCCTGGAACTGGAGATGGGCCACCATATAGTTGCTGGTAGTTGATCCCAGGTTCTCTGTTAGAGGAGACAATGCTGTTAATTTTTGAGCCCTTTCAGTGCCCCCACACATCTTTAAATTTTTAGAAGTATATGTGAGGCTGTGTTTATGTACATCATATGCAGACCATAAGAGGGATTTAGATTCTCCAGAATCTGGCACCCTCTTCTGGAGTGTCTGAAGACAGCTACAGTGTACTTATATGTAATAAATACATAAATAAATAAATAAATAAATAAACATTTTTTTTAAAAGTATAAGAAAGAAAGAAAGACCAGGCAGGCCTCCATTCTTATCTCTGTCTGTCTGTCTGTCTGTCTGATACCCTGGAACTGGAGATGGGCCACCATATAGTTGCTGGTAGTTTATCCAAGGTTCTCTGGAAGAGGAGACAATGCTGTTAATTGTTGATCCCTTTCTGTGGCCCCACCCATCTTTAAATTTTTAGAAGTATATGTGAGGCTGTGTTTATGTACATCATATGCAGACCATAAGAGGGATTTAGATTCTCCAGAATCTGACACCCTCTTTTGGAGTATCTGAAGATAGCTACAGTGTACTTATATCTAATAAATAAATAAATAAATAAATAAATAAATAAATAAATGAATCAACATTTTTTAAAAAGGATAAGAAAGAAAGAAAGTCCAGGCAGGGCTGCCATCCTTATCTTTGTCTGTCTGTCTGTCTCTCTGTTTGTCTGTCTGTCTGATCTCCTGGAACTGGAGATGGGCCACCATTTTGTTGCTGGTAGTGAAAGACTCCAGGACTCCCAAAGGGAGGCACTTACTCAAGCCTCGGGTCAGCCGCGCACCCAAGAAGACACTGAGACCGAACTTAAGATGTATAGAGAGTAAGATTTAATACAGCAACGACAAGAAAGCACACAAAAAGCACATATACCAGATATCTGGGGTCGAAACTCATGCAGCCAGCAAGGTGCAGAGGAGATTCGGCAATTGGCCCAGACTTGTCACAGGCTTTTATAGGAGAAGGGTAAGGAGAAAAGTACAAGTTTTACGTCACCAAGGTGTTCTGCCAAGGAGCTTTACATAACCAAGGGGTCGTGTCCTATATTTTGGCAATGTACTCGATCTATTGGAACATTCTGGGGTAGTACCAGGAGGCCCCTATCTCAAAAATGTTCTTGGAACAGTCTTCAGTTAGGAGGGGTTGGACTGAGTTCGCTCCAGGAGACCCTTATCTCAGAAATGCTCCTGGAACCGTTCTCACTTGGGAGGGGTCGGACTCTGGGGTGAAGAGTTCAAGAATGTACTCTGAGGTAAAAAGTTCAGGTGTGTTCCGGGAACAACCTCTAGATGGGAGGGGTAAGAGAACTCTGAGTTGGAGAGTTCATGGAGAGTTCAGCTTTTCTTCTTTCATTCCCCCCTTCTTTTAGTGAATAGCTCTAATCTTAGAGCGAGTCCTGCATTTATCCCCCTCCACAGAGTCCAATCTCTTTCTGTTTTGTAACATCACTTTGGACAGGGAAGTCAAAAATAGACCGTTTTATAGTTCTAAGATCAACATCCATAGCTGTACATAACCAACAGGATTGAGTCATATTAGGATTAGTTCTAAAACTTAAGAAAGCTCTTAGTCTATGTGGCCATTGGGGAGGTCGTGTCCAGCAGGGGATGAGATGGCCACATTATTTTTGTGGTAGTTCTGATTTTTTAGATGGCGCTGTAGATGGCCTTCCTTAGCGTAGGCCTTGTGGCACAGGTGGCATTCATAGAGCCGGCCCCCTGTGTGCAGATGCATATGGTTTTTGAGGTCGTAGTTATGCAGGAAGCGGGCTGGACAGTGGGGGCATGAGTAGGGTCGCTCTCCTGTGTGCTCTCGCATGTGGATCTTCAGCTTATCATTCCTGGTGAAGCGGATACCGCAGACCTCACAGGCAAAAGGCTTTTCACCATTGTGGGTCCTTATGTGCCGAGGCAGTTTGCCTGCCCCGTGGATTATCTTGTGACAGACTGGGCACTCTTGGGGCATCTGTGAAAGGCGTTTAGGCACTAGCTTGTTTTGGTCATTTAGGCCTGGTGTCAGGGCATCCTGGTGCAGCGAACTTAGGTAAGCCCTCAGGTCAGGGTCAATGAGATCTTCATCTGAGCCCAGCTCTTCTGATGATAGTGGAGGTTCGTTACTCTGGGCCAGCCCGTAGCCTGGTGGGTTGAGCATTTTTGAGGTTGAGGCTGTGGGGGTGGCAGTGGCAAAAGCCTCCAGGTACTGTCGGGCTCGCTCACAGTCATCTTTATCTGGGCTGGGGGCTTCCAGTCCACTGCCTTGCAAAATCTCCAAGCGAGTAGTGACGACACATGGGATTTCCAGTAGCCGAGCAGCTTGGAGTACAGCCGGCACATTGGCGTTGCTGGTGGTCAGTGTGGCTGTGTAAGCAAACTCGAGCAGGGCACTTAGGGCCTCCGGCCCTACAAAGTTCAGCTCACACACACTGGCTTTTGCTCCCCCAGAAGCCGTTTCAACACTCTCTGTTTTTATTACTGTTCTCTCTCTCTCTTCTGTAAAGAGCCTCTTGAAGTAGTGGCTACAGGCAGCCAGCACAGCCCTGTGGGTTTGGTACTCAAAACCCTGTGTCCTGATGGTGAGGTCGCACAGATGACCCAGCTGGCGCTGCTCGTTTAGGCAGCTCAGGAGCTCGCTGCTGTGATCTGGGAATGGGATTCCAATTAGGTCATCCTCGGGGCTCCCCATCTTTTTCTTTTTAGTCGTTGGGTCTGTTTGCTGGAGCTGGGCAACAGAGCAGGGTGTAGAAAGAGTCAACACAGGGATCCAATATCCTGCTAGACTTAGTCAAGGGGGGGCGGTCTCCCATGTAGAATTTCATAAGAAGTAAGACCGAAACGTCCAGGTGTGTTTCGGACTCTGAGAAGCACAAAGGGAAGGAGGGTCACCCAGTCTTTACCGTCAGTCTCAATAGCTAGTTTAACAACATAGGTTAAGACAGTGATGGGCATAGGAGTCTCATAAAGGATCTTAAACAGAGTAAAACTGAATCAAGAAATAGGGCATAGGGAAGGAACACCATGTCCATGCCAGTCTCCACGATTAATTTTATCAAGGTCTGTCTTAGAGTTTTAGACTAATTTTTATCTATCCTGAGCTCTGAGGTCTATACACACAATGTAATTTTTATTTGACCTCTAAATGCTTGGCCACACCCTGACTTACCTGGGCAACAAAGCAGGGCCATTATCTGACACTATTGCCTTTGGCACTCTGAACCTTGGAAAAATTTTCTTTAATAATCTTCTTGATGACTATGTGAGCAGTCTCATTTATCCATATTGAGAACGTCTTCTGCAAATGTCAACAGCTTTCTTTGTTTGTATTGTTCCATACAGTGGCAAAAGCATACCTGCTGTCAGTGTCATTTATAAAGCTTGTATCAAAACCACAAGTTCAGCTTTCTGGGCTGAAGTCCCTTTAGGGAGGCTGCTGGCCTAGATCACCTGCTTTTTGTCCACTGCTGCACTGCTGTCCCCGCCTTCCGCTTACCTTTAACCATGAGGCCACTGCCATCCGTGTACCAGTTTAAACTTTCAGGCCAAGGCTGATTTGATCTTTACCTGCTGAGGTAAGTAGCCCCCTCTGTTGGTAGGTGGCCCCATGGATATGAGCTGCTTTCCATCTGCTACTGCTGCTCCTGTGACAAAGCTGCTGCCATCCGTGTACCAGGCAGGCACACCAAGGCTGATCAGTCAGATCTCTCCTTGTTCCAGTTTCATCAGCACATTGATGTACAGGAGTGGAGTCATCCGCCAAGGGGAGGTGGCAGGATTGAGGATGGCAGGTGGAGCAAAAGTTACTCAATCATTCAGCAACAAATTCTGGTAGTGGGTATAGTCACATGCTGACCCAGGGTAAGCTTGTCAGGGTCTTTAACAAGCAGGGCCATTGCAGCTCATCAACATATAAGGTAAAAGGCTTAGTCAAATCTGGCAAAGCCAGAGCGGGGGCTGCAAGCAGGGCTGCCTTTATGCTGTCAAAGGCTTTTTGGTGTTTCTCAGTCCAGGTGAATGGGACTTTTTCTTTAGTCCAGAGTCTGCAAAAGCCCACCGTCCCCAGAAACTCACGTACTTGGCGCGGGGTGGTGGGGGTTGGGATCAGCATCACAGTCTTTTTTCTTGGCTTCGGTGAGCCACCGCTTTCCGTCGTTTTGGCACCTCGGTAACTGAGCTTTCTTAGCCGATACCCGATACCCCAACTCACCCAGTTCATTCAGGAGCTTCTAGGAGGGCCAGAATTTCTTCTTTGTCTTTGATGTCTCTGCCTTCAGCCAACCGCAGGGCTTGGGTTAGCGCCAGGAGTTCAGCCTTCTGAGCCAAAGTTCCTTCTGCTAGAATGTCAGAGCAGTGATGAGTAGGTGAAGACTCAGCAGGTTAGCAGGGGAAGTGAAGGTCACTTGTTCTGTCAACAAAAAGCTCTAATAATGTGTCCATCAGTCAGGGAAACAATTGGATCATGTGTCCCTGACCAAAAGCCATTATGTGCAGACAAGCAGGCCATCCCTCAGTCACCAGGTCTAATTTTTCCAAGTGCCACTGGTCTTTTAGGGTCCCAATTTCTGAGTAAGAACCTCTTTGGCAATACTTTTGTTCTCAGTCACATTTAGGAGTCCCAAAGTTGGGGACAACATTAGGGCAGTCTCAATAGCATCTAAGGCCATCCAAGGTTGTTCTTTATTTCTTATACGAAGGGCTGTTTATCTTTTTAATGCAGCAAAACCTGGAATCCACAGTTTGCAAAGACCTGTAGTGTCCAGGGACCTTTTAAACTTGCTTTGCATTGGTCAGTGGAGGAATATGAAAACACAGTCTCTTTTTAGCTGCATCAACAGGTAGGCCACCAGTCTCTTTACTTATAGCCACGAACAGGTGAAGGGTTTTGTCTTGAGGGGGGGGGCTCCTCTTCTTTTTGTTAGGACAGTCTCTCACCCAGTGCTCTTCTTTTTCAACAGCAAACACTCTGATCTTTAGCCAAAAGCTTTCTTTTTTCTTGTTGCCAGGTACTAAGTTTTCTAGTTTCCCTGACGTTTGTGACCAGCATTTCATTTCTCTTATCTTTTTTAGAAAATTTTCTGGCTCCTTATTTCTTACAGATCATCTCTAAGTGCTAGTATTATTAGCAAGTGTCACTTTGCTAGGTTCTAGTCTTTGTCATTTATCTCTCTTTGCTCCTATTTCTTAACTGCAATGGAGATCTCATATAATGTCTCTCTTTCTATCTATATATATCTCTTTCTTGTCTTTGCTTACTTTGAATGTTATCTAATTATTACATCTATATTCTGTCACTTAACTTTTTTCATAGTTTACCTCTTTTTACTGTTAACCTATTTCTTTTGAGTCTGCTGAAGCTTTGCTCTCAGTTCTTCTTTGCAGACCTCTATCCTTCATCAGAGCCTGGCAGTTAGACTCGTAGGTGCTCCTTACCTTGTATATCTCCCTCACCGGAGCTTAAAACAGATTCACTGCTAGCAGCTCAGGGCGATGCCTGAGAAGAGAAAACACACGGGGCAGAGAAGGGGGTGCAGCTCTTACATCTGGCTGCACACTGATATCTCAAAATGAACACAATTTTTTCTGTTAACAGTTAACAAGAGACAGGATACAGGGGACAGGGAAATGAGAAGCAACCAGGGAACCTTGTGGCGTCCTCAGATCAGACGCGGCAACCCGCTGAACTCAAGCATACTAGTCAGCGGAGGGAAAGAAACTAACCAGGATTTTCTCAGTAACGGCGAATGGACAGGGAGGAGCCAAGCGCCGAGTCTCCGCCGCGCCACGGCGAAATGTGGGAGTGGCAAACAAACACTGGCAGGGAGGGGGAATTTAACCACTTGTTTTCCGGCATGGCTTGAGCCCCCGGAGGCGGCGGCGTCCGCCACCCCACACACAGGCATCCACGGAGCTCTCTTGGCCAGAGGCAACGGCGGCCTCCCGAGCTTTGGAAACGCAAGGCGCCTGCGCGGCAGGGCGGGGGAACTTCTCTGTGTGCCCCACGGCGGGCGCGCAGACACAAGGGAGTGCGGGCAGACTCCAGGGGGAAGCCAAAGGAGGGACGGCGGCCACAGTTGGCCCCTCCCCAGCTGTGGCAGGCTTCACGGCTATTCCGGGGCGCCAGGCGGGTCTGACAGGCCACCGCACTTACTATCAGCATTTTACAACTCACTCGCAGGGCACAGACAGCCTCCGTTGCTGCTGTGTCTGCAGAACTCAGAACCTCAGCACCACTGCTGCAGCTCTGGATTTCAGAGCTCTTTTGAGCAGCCTGGGGAGGACCGGCCTGGTGGGTTTTTTTTCTCTTTTTTTCCTTTTTTTAAAACCATTGCTGACAAATACTGTCCTGATGTCAGTCCAAGTCTACAGTCGGCAAAGGGTTAACACACACACACACACACACAGTCTGTCACGTGACCAAAACACAACCAGCCAAACGCCACTTTCTGACGGGGTCGGATTCCACATTGACTCTTTTTCCTGATAGGGGTGGGATTCCACATCCACTCCCGCTCTGGCAGAGAGAACACTCTCTCTCTCTCCTTCACTCTGCCAGGCAACAGCCAGGTCTTTTTGACTGTTCTGTACCCTGGGCACTCCTTCCAGGGTCTCCCTTGAAACATCTTTTTGGGGTGCAGACTGTGAGGCCATAGACAGCCGTCCTCTCACAGCCACTGCCAGAATAAACCCACAATCTCAGAATACACAAATGCAGCAGTTCCACACTTACACACCCAGCAGATTGTCCCATTTCTAGAATAATAGCAAACACAACAAGAGCAGACACAAGACTTGAGACAAAAAGAAAAAACCAAAAACGGCGGCGACCTCGCGTCGCCCACAGGCAACTTACAGAATCAGATGGCCTTTCCAAGGCCGGCCGGCTTAGACCTTCCACCAAAGTGATGGTCTCTCGGCCTTCAGAGGGGTCCGCCAAGCGTCCTTGGCCCTCCCCTTGTCTTCCTGGGGCGTCCCCCAGGGCGATCGGACGGTGGGCACCAGACACGTCTATCTCTACCCACCCCGCGCTCTCTATTGAGACCTGCCTGGTCTCCAGCTCCCGGAGCATGGTCTCTGGTGCTCGTACTGAGCACAGAGCGTCACGCAAAACCAGAACTGCGATCGCACCAGATACAGATTCAGATGGCCTCTCCAAGGCCCACAGATTGAGACTCTCCTGGTCTCCAGAAACAGAACACAGACACCAGACCAAACAAAACAGTAAATCTTACTTCTGAGTGGGTCCAGGACTTCTGGGTGGTCGCGCTGATTCCCGGCCAACGCACCAAATGAAAGACTCCAGGACTCCCAAAGGGAGGCACTTACTCAAGCCTCGGGTCAGCCGCGCACCCAAGAAGACACTGAGACCGAACTTAAGATGTATAGAGAGTAAGATTTAATACAGCAACGACAAGAAAGCACACAAAAAGCACATATACCAGATATCTGGGGTCGAAACTCATGCAGCCAGCAAGGTGCAGAGGAGATTCGGCAATTGGCCCAGACTTGTCACAGGCTTTTATAGGAGAAGGGTAAGGAGAAAAGTACAAGTTTTACGTCACCAAGGTGTTCTGCCAAGGAGCTTTACATAACCAAGGGGTCGTGTCCTATATTTTGGCAATGTACTCGATCTATTGGAACATTCTGGGGTAGTACCAGGAGGCCCCTATCTCAAAAATGTTCTTGGAACAGTCTTCAGTTAGGAGGGGTTGGACTGAGTTCGCTCCAGGAGACCCTTATCTCAGAAATGCTCCTGGAACCGTTCTCACTTGGGAGGGGTCGGACTCTGGGGTGAAGAGTTCAAGAATGTACTCTGAGGTAAAAAGTTCAGGTGTGTTCCGGGAACAACCTCTAGATGGGAGGGGTAAGAGAACTCTGAGTTGGAGAGTTCATGGAGAGTTCAGCTTTTCTTCTTTCAATCCCAGGTTCTCTGGAAGATGAGTCAGTGCTGTTAATTGTTGAGCCCTTTCAGTGGCCCCACCCATCTTTAAATTTTTAGAAGTATATGTGAGGCTGTGTTCATGTACATCATATGCAGACCATAAGAGGGATATAGATTCTCCAGAATCTGACACCCTCTTCGGGAGTGTTTGAAGACAGCTACAATGTACTTAAATCTAATAAATACATACTTAAATTAATAAACATTTTTTAAAAAGGATAAGAAAGAATGAAAGACCAGGTAGGCCTGCCATTCTTAACTCTATCTGTCTGTATGTCTGTCTGTCTGTCTGATCCGCTGGAACTGGAGATGGGCCACCATATAGTTGCTGGTAGTTGATCCCAGGTTCTCTATAAGAGGAGACAATGTTGTTAATTGTTGATCCCTTTCATTGGCCCCACACATCTTTAAATTTTTAGAAGTAAATGTGAGGCTGTGTTTATGTACATCATATGCAGACCATAAGAGGGATATAGATTCTCCAGAATCTGACACCCTCTTCTGGAGTGTCTGAAGACAGCTACAGTGTACTTATATCTAATAAATACATAAATAAATAAATAAATAAATAAATAAATAAATAAATAAACATTTTTTAAAAGGGATAAGAAAGAAAGAAAAACCAGGCAGGCCTGCCATCCTTGTCTGTCTTTCTCTCTGTCTGTCTGTCTTGCCTAGCCCCTTGAGTAGCCTAGCCTAGTCCCTTGCCTTGACTAGCCCAGCCCCTTGCCTAGCCTAGCCTAGCCCAGCCCTGCCTTGCCTAGCCCTGCCTATCCCTGTCTTTAACCAGGCTGGCCTCGAACTCAGAAACTGACTGCCTCTGCCTCCAGAGTGCTCTCAAAGAGCTCGAGCCACCACTGACTGTTGGGTTTTCTAAGTCTTACATAGGTATGGTCTGTTTCTCAGCTGTGAAACCCTAATTAACACATGTAGTCTGTCCTAGGTCAGCCATAGCTACAGACTGAGGCCTTTTCTAAAACAAAACAAAAGAAAACAAAAATAGAAATAATAAAATAAATAAATTAAGCAACCACATGATATCTTTTCTTTCTTTCAATGATACTCAGAGCTTGAAGCAGTTCACCCATGAGACCTCAGCTCCGGACATTGAGGCTCTTTCCCTAAGAAGTATTATGGCTGAACCTGAGGGGTTCTACTGCTGATTTGGGTCCCCCACTTTAAAAAAATAGTTGTTTTCAAAGGCTGCAGGTTCTTAGCCCTGTTCCTTGTTACAGTTGAGTCACAGCCCTGAAAGTTCAGTGGTAGTTAAAGGCACTGAGAAGGGCTTCCTATAGACATCAAAGACCAAGTCTTTGTTTTTAAAAAGTTAATCTGGATTCCCCCACCCCCTGGCATCCTTAGAATGCCTAGAAAGGAAGGCAGGGACCTGGGCAGAAGGGTGCAAGGCTACTGGTGTTTGTAAGTGGTAACAGAAAGCTTTCTCTTGTTGGTACCCTACCCCAAGTTACACTGTCACTTCTTTTTCCTAGTTGTTGTTTTGTCGGTTTGTATTCTCAACATAGACCCTTTTCCTTCCTAACCTTGGCTGTCCTGAACCTTACTGTCCTTGAACTCAGTGATTTGCCTGTCTTGCTGGGATGAAACTGTGAGCTACCATCCAGAAGGAAGCACCCTGCTGAGGTTAGATTGGGGTCTCTTCCATTTTCCTCTATGAACATGCATATGGCAGGCCTGTTCTTTCTTTTTTACTTTTCCTTTTCTTTTTAAAGATTTATTTATTTATTATATTTAAGTATGCTGTAGCTATGTTCAGACAGTCCAGAAGAGGGTGTCAGATTCTGAAGAATCTAAATCATTCTTATTGTCTGCATATGATGTATATAAACACAGCCTCACATATACTCAAAAAAAAAAAAAAAAGAAAGAAAGATGTGGCTACAGAGAGGGCTCAACAATTAAGAGCATTGTCTCGTCTTCCAGAGAACCTGGGCTCAATTACCAGTATTATATATGGTGGCCCATCTCCAGTTCCAGGGGATCTAATACTCTGTTCTGGAGTCTGTGGGCACAGCATACACATGCAAAACATTCTTACACAATCATTGAGAGAGGAGAGAGAGGGGTTGAGAGAGAGGGGAGGTAATCATATCTCCTGACGAGTTTGAAGACCTGAGCTTCATCACTCACACAAATAAATAAATGCAAAATATTTTTTTATAAATAAACTCTGCCATTGCCCTTTAAAAATTCCTAGAAAACAAGTTTTATAAGCAACAGTTATATTTACTATATCTAAAGGACAGTCATGAGCATATTCAATAAATAGAAAAAGGCCTGTTAGTCTTAGAAATGGAAAAGACAAACCAAGGAAGGTTTGCAATTACATAATGAGGCAGCTCAGCCCAGCTCTAATGTTGGAAATAAGACTCGAGAATAGGATATACCTGAAGACAGCCAGCCATTGTTTTTTGTTTTGGAGGCTGAAAGGATACACCTGAAGACAGCCAATGCTGTGTGATGGTGATCTGGTATTTTTTTTTTAATTTTTAAAAACTTTAACACTTTTTATAAAACTTTTATAAAAACTTTTTATTCTTCTTTCTTTGTTTCTTTTCTTTCCTCACCCTAGCCCCTACCCTAGCCCTGTCTTTCACCAGGGTGGCCTCGAACTCAGAAACTGACTGCCTCTGCCTACAGAGTGCTCTCATTAAGAGCTTGAGCCACCACTGAATGTAGAGTTTTCTAAGCCTTACCTTGCTCTTGGTGTCTGTTCTCAGCTGTGAAACCCTAATTAACACAAGTAGGCAGTCCTGGGTCAGCCAGAGCTACAGACTGAGGACTTCTCTAAAAACAAATAAAACAAAACAAAACAACAAATAGAAATAATAAAATACATAAATTAAGCAACCACAGCATAGCTTTTCTCAATCTAGGTGGTACTCAGAAATTCCAGCAGTTGGCCTGTGACACCTCAGCTCAGTATATGTGAGGCTGTGTTTATGTACATCCTATGAAGACCATAAGAGGGATTTTCATTCTCCAGAATCTGACACCCTCCTCTGGAGTGTCTAAAGAAAGCTACAGTGTACTTATATCTAAGAAATACATAAAAAATAAATAAGTAAATAAATAAATAAATATTTTTTAAAAAGGATAAGAAAGAAAGAAAGACCAGGCAGGCCTGCCATCCTTATCTCTGTCTGTCTGTCTGTCTGTCTGATCCCCTGGAACTGGACTTGGGCTACCATAAAGTTGCTGGTAGTTGATCCCAGGTTCTCTGGAAGAGGAGACAATGCTGTTAATTGTTGAGCCCTATCAGTGGCCCTACCCATTTTTAAATATGTAGAAGTATATGTGAGGCTGTGTTTATGTACATCATATGCAGACCATAAGAGGGATTTAGATTCTCCAGAATCTGACACCCTCTTCTGGAGTATCTGAAGACAGCTACAGTGTACTTATATCTAATAAATAAATAGATAAATAAATAAATAAATAAATAAACATTTTTTAAAAAGGATAAGAAAGAAAGAAAGACCAGGTAGGCCTGCCATCCATAACTCTGTCTGTCTGTCTGTCTGTCTATCTGATCCCCGGGAACTGGAGATGGGCCACCATATAGTTGCTGGTAGTTGATCCAAGGTTCTCTGGAAGAGGAGACAATGCTCTTAATTGTTGAGCCCTATCAGTGGCCCTACCCATCTTTAAATTTTTAGAAGTATATGTGAGGCTGTGTTTATGTACATCATATGCAGACCATAAGAGGGATTTAGATTCTCCAGAATCTGACACCCTCTTCTGGAGTGTCTGAAGACAGCTACAGTGTACTTATATCTAATAAATAAATAAATAAATAAACATTTTTTAAAAAGGATAAGAAAGAAAGAAAGACCAGGCAGGCCTGCCATCCTAATCTCTGTCAGTCTGTCTGTCTGTCAGACTGTCTGATCCCTTGGAACTGTAGATGGGCCACCATATAGTTGCTGTTAGTTGATCCCAGGTTCTCTGGAAGAGGAGACAATGCTATTAATTGTTGAGCCCTTTCAGTGGCTCCACCTATCTTTAAATTTTTAGAAGTATATGTTAGGCTGTGTTTATGTACATCATATGCAGACCATAAGAGGGATTTAGATTCTCCAGAATCTGACACCCTCTTCTGGATTGTCTGAAGACAACTACAGTGTACTTATATCTAATGAATACAAACATATATAAATAAATAAATAAATAAATAAAAATTATTTTAAAAGGATAAGAAAGAAAGAAAGACCAGGCAGGCCTGCCATCCTTATCACTGTCTGTCTGTCTGTCTGTCTGATCCCCTGGAACTGGAGATGGGCCACCTTTTAGGTGCTGGTAGTTGATCCCAGGTTCTCTGGAAGAGGAGTCAATGCTGTTAATTGTTGAGTCCTTTCAGTGGCCCCACCTATTTATAATTTTTAGACGTATATGTGAGGCTGTGTTTATGTACATCATATTCAGACCATAAGAGGGATTTAGATTCTCTAGAATCTGACACCCTCTTCTGGAGTGTCTGAAGACGGCTACAGTGTACTTATATCTAATAAATAAATAAATAAATAAATAAATAAATAAATAAATAAACATTTTTTAAAAAGTATAAGAAATAAAGAAAGACCAGGCAGGCCTGCCATCCATATCTCTGTCTCTCTGTCTGTCTGTCAGTCTTATCCCCTGGAACTGGAGATGGGCCACCATAAGGTGCTGGTAGTTTATCCCAGGTTCTCTGAAAGAGGAGACAATGCTGTTAATTGTTGAGCCCTCTCAGTGGCCCCACCCATCTTTAAATTTTTAGAAGTATATGCAAGGCTGTGTTTATGTACCGAATATGCAGACCATAAGAGGTATTTAGATTCTCCAGAATCTGACACCCTCTTCTGGAGTGTCTGAAGACAGCTACAGTGTACATATATCTAATAAATACACAAATAAATATATAAATAAACATTTTTTTAAAAAGGATAATAAAGAAAGAAAGACCAGGCAGGCCTGCCATCCTTATCACTGTCTGTATGTCTGTCTGTCTGATCCCCTGGAACTGGAGATGGGCCACCATATAGTTGCTGGTAGTTGATCCCAGGTCCTCTGGAAGAGGAGACAATGCTGTTAATTGTTGAGCTTTTAGAGTGGCCCCACCCTTCTTTAAATTTTTAGAAGTATATGTGAGGCTGTGTTTATGTACATCATATGCAGACCATAAGAGGGATTTAGATTCTCCAGAATCTGACACCCTCTTCTGGAGTGTCTGAACAGCTACAGTGTACTTATATCTAATAATAAATAAATAAATAAATAAATAAATAAATAAATAAATAAACAAACATTTTTTTTAAAAAAGGATAAGAAAGAAAGAAACACCAGGCAGGCCTGAAATCCTTATCACTGTCTGTCTGCCTGTCTGTCTGATCCCCTGGAACTGGAGATGGGCCACCTTTTAGGTGCTGGTAGTTTATTCCAGGTTCTCTGGAAGAGGAGACAATGCTGTTAATTGTTGAGTGCTTTCAGTGGCCCCACCTATTTATAATTTTTAGAAGTATATTTGAGGCTGTGTTTATGTACATCATATTCAGACCATAAGAGGGATTTAGATTCTCTAGAATCTGACACCCTCTTCTGGAGTGTCTGAAGACGGCTACAGTGTACTTATATCTAATAAATAAATAAATAAATAAATAAATAAATAAATAAACATTTTTAAAAAAGTATAAGAAATAAAGAAAGACCAGGCAGACCTGCCATTCTTATCTCTGTCTCTCTATCTGTCTGTCTGTCTGTCTGATCCACTGGAACTGGAGATGGGCCACCATAAGGTGCTGGTAGTTTATCCCAGGTTCTCTGAAAGAGGAGACAATGCTGTTAATTGTTGAGCCCTCTCAGTGGCCCCACACATCTTTAAATTTTTAGAAGTATATGCGAGGCTCTGTTTATGTACATCATATGCAGACCATAAGAGGGATTTAGATTCTCCAGAATCTGACACCCTCTTCTGGAGTGTCTGAAGACAGCTACAGTGTTCTTATATCTAATAAATACATAAATAAATGAATAAATAAACATTTTTTTAAAAAGGATAAAAAAGAAAGAAAGACCAGGCAGGCCTGACATCCTTATCACTGTCTGTATGTCTGTCTATAGGATCCCTTGGAACTGGAGATGGACCACCATATAGTTGCTGGTAGTTGATCCCAGGGACTCTGGAAGAGGAGACAATGCTGTTAATTGTTGAGCTTTTAGAGTGGCCCCACCCTTCTTTAAATTTTTAGAAGTATATGTGAGGCTGTGTTTATGTACATCATATGCAGTAAATAAGAGGGATTTAGATTCTCCAGAATATGACACCCTCTTCTGAAGTGTCTGAAGACAGCTACAGTGTACTTATATCTAATAAATATATATATAAATAAATAAACATTTTTAAAATGTATAAGAAGAAAGAAAAACCAGGCAGGCCTGCAATCCTTGTCTGTCTGTCTGTATGTATGTCTGTCTGATCCCTTGGAACTGGAGATGGGCCACAATATAGGTGCTGGTAGTTGATCCCAGGTCCTCTGGAAGAGGAGACAATGCTGTTAATTGTTGAGCCCTTTCAGTGGCCCCAACCATCTTTAAATTTTTAGAAGTATATGTGAGGCTGTGTTTATGTACATCATATGCAGACCATAAGAGGGATATAGATTATCCAGAATCTGACACCCTCTTCTGGAGAGTCTGAAGACAGCTACAGTGTACTTATATCTAATAAATACATAAATAAATAAATTAATTAATTAATTAATTAATGAATAAATAAATAAATAAATAAATAAACAATTTTAAAAAGGATAAGAAAGAAAGAAAAATCAGGCAGGCCTGCCATCCTTATCTCTGTCTGTCTGTCTGTCTGTCTGATCCCCTGCAACTTGAGATGGGCCACCACATAGTTGCTGGTAGTTGATCCCACGTTCTCTGGAAGAGGAGACAATGGTGTTAATTGTTGAGCCCTTTCAGTGGGCCCACCCATCTTTAAATTTTTAGAAGTATATGTGAGGCTGTGTTTATGTACATCATATGCAGACCATAAGAGGGATTTAGATTCTCCAGAATCTGACACCCTCTTCTGGAGTGTCTGAACAGCTACAGTGTACTTATATCTAATCATAAATAAAAATAATAAATAAATAAATAAATAAATAAATAAATAAATAAATAAATAAATAAACATTTTTAAAAAAAAGGATAAGAAAGAAAGAAAGACCAGTCAGGCCTGCCATCCTTATCACTGTCTGTCTGTCTGTCTGTCTGATCCCCTGGAACTGGAGATGGGCCACCTTTTAGGTGCTGGTAGTTGATCCCAGGTTCTCTGGAAGAGGAGACAATGCTGTTAATTGTTGAGTCCTTTCAGTGGCCCCACCTATTTATAATTTTTAGAAGTATATGTGAGGCTGTGTTTATGTACATCATATTCAGACCATAAGAGGGATTTAGATTCTCTAGCATCCGACACCCTCTTCTGGAGTGTCTGAAGACGGCTACAATGTACTTATATCTAATAAATACATACATAAATAAATAAGTAAATAAATAAATAAATAAACATTTTTTAAAAGTATAAGAAATAAAGAAAGACCAGACAGACCTGCCATCCTTATCTCTGTCTCTCTGTCTGTCTGTCTGTCTGTCTGATCCACTGGAACGGGAGATGGGCCACCATAAGGTGCTGGTAGTTTATCCCAGGTTCTCTGAAAGAGGCGATAATGCTGTTAATTGTTGAGCCCTCTCAGTGGCCCCACACATCTTTAAATTTTTAGAAGTATATGCGAGGCTGTGTTTATGTACATCATATGCAGACCATAAGAGGGATTTAGATTCTCCAGAATCTGACACCCTCTTCTGGAGTGTCTGAAAGCAGCTACAGTGTACATATATCTAATAAATACATAAATAAATATATAAATAAACATTTTTTTAAAAAGGATAAGAAAGAAAGAAAGACCAGACAGGCCTGCCATCCTTATCACTGTCTGTATGTCTCTCTGTCTGATCCCCTGGAACTGGAGATGGGCCACCATATAGTTGCTGGTAGTTGATCCCAAGTACAATGGAAGAGGAGACAATGCTGTTAATTGTTCAGCTTTTAGAGTGGCCCCACCCTTCTTTAAATTTTTAGAAGTATATGTGAGGCTGTGTTTATGTACATCATATGCATACCATAAGTGGGATTTAGATTCTCCAGAATATGACACTCTCTTCTGGAGTGTCTGAACAGCTACAGTGTACATATATATAATAAATAAATAAATAAATAAATAAATAAATAAACATTTTTTTTAAAAAAAGGATAAGAAAGAAAGAAAGACCAGTCAGGCCTGCCATCCTTATCACTGTCTGTCTCTCTGTCTGTCTGATCCCCTGCAACTTGAGATGGGCCACCACATAGTTGCTGGTAGTTGATCCCACGTTCTCTGGAAGAGGAGACAATGGTGTTAATTGTTGAGCCCTTTCAGTGGGCCCACCCATCTTTAAATTTTTAGAAGTATATGTGAGGCTGTGTTTATGTACATCATATGCAGACCATAAGAGGGATTTAGATTCTCCAGAATCTGACACACTCTTCTGGAGTGTCTGAACAGCTACAGTGTACTTATATCTAATCATAAATAAAAATAATAAATAAATAAATAAATAAATAAATAAATAAATAAATAAATAAACATTTTTAAAAAAAAGGATAAGAAAGAAAGAAAGACCAGTCAGGCCTGCCATCCTTATCACTGTCTGTCTGTCTGTCTGTCTGATCCCCTGGAACTGGAGATGGGCCACCTTTTAGGTGCTGGTAGTTGATCCCAGGTTCTCTGGAAGAGGAGACAATGCTGTTAATTGTTGAGTCCTTTCAGTGGCCCCACCTATTTATAATTTTTAGAAGTATATGTGAGGCTGTGTTTATGTACATCATATTCAGACCATAAGAGGGATTTAGATTCTCTAGAATCCGACACCCTCTTCTGGAGTGTCTGAAGACGGCTACAATGTACTTATATCTAATAAATACATAAATAAATAAATAAGTAAATAAATAAATAAATAAACATTTTTTTAAAAGTATAAGAAATAAAGAAAGACCAGACAGACCTGCCATCCTTATCTCTGTCTCTCTGTCTGTCTGTCTGTCTGTCTGATCCACTGGAACGGGAGATGGGCCACCATAAGGTGCTGGTAGTTTATCCCAGGTTCTCTGAAAGAGGCGATAATGCTGTTAATTGTTGAGCCCTCTCAGTGGCCCCACACATCTTTAAATTTTTAGAAGTATATGCGAGGCTGTGTTTATGTACATCATATGCAGACCATAAGAGGGATTTAGATTCTCCAGAATCTGACACCCTCTTCTGGAGTGTCTGAAAGCAGCTACAGTGTACATATATCTAATAAATACATAAATAAATATATAAATAAACATTTTTTTAAAAAGGATAAGAAAGAAAGAAAGACCAGACAGGCCTGCCATCCTTATCACTGTCTGTATGTCTCTCTGTCTGATCCCCTGGAACTGGAGATGGGCCACCATATAGTTGCTGGTAGTTGATCCCAAGTACAATGGAAGAGGAGACAATGCTGTTAATTGTTCAGCTTTTAGAGTGGCCCCACCCTTCTTTAAATTTTTAGAAGTATATGTGAGGCTGTGTTTATGTACATCATATGCATACCATAAGTGGGATTTAGATTCTCCAGAATATGACACTCTCTTCTGGAGTGTCTGAACAGCTACAGTGTACATATATATAATAAATAAATAAATAAATAAATAAATAAATAAACATTTTTTTTAAAAAAAGGATAAGAAAGAAAGACCAGGCAGGCCTGCCATCCTTATCACTGTCTGTCTCTCTGTCTGTCTGATCCCCTGGAACTGGAGATGGGCCACCTTTTAGGTGCTGGTAGTTGATCCCAGGTTCTCTGGAAGAGGAGACAATGCTGTTAATTGTTGAGTGCTTTCAGTGGCCCCACCTATTTATAATTTTTAGAAGTATATGTGAGGCTGTGTTTATGTACATTATATTCAGACCATAAGAGGGATTTAGATTCTCTAGAATCTGACACCCTCTTCTGGAGTGTCTGAAGACGGCTACAGTGTACTTATATCTAATAAATAAATAAATAAATAAATACATAAATAAATAAACATTTTTTTAAAAGTATAAGAATTAAAGAAAGACCAGGCAGGCCTGCCATCCTTATCTCTGTCTCTCTGTCTGTCTGTCTGTCTGTCTGATCCACTGGAACTGGAGATGGGCCACCATAAGGTGCTGGTAGTTTATCCCAGGTTTTCTGAAAGAGGAGACAATGCTGTTACTTGTTGAGCCCTCTCATTGGCCCCACACATCTTTAAATTTTTAGAAGTATATGTGAGGCTGTGTTTATGTACATCATATGCAGACCATAAGAGGGATTTAGATTCTCCAGAATCTGACACCCTCTTCTGGGGTGTCTGAAGACAGCTACAGTGTACTTATATCTAATAAATACATAAATAAATTTATAAATAAATATTTTTTTGAAAAGGATAAGAAAGGAAGAATGACCAGGCAGGCCTGCCATCCTTATCACTGTCTGTATGTCTGTCTGTCTGATACCCTGGAACTGGAGATGGGCCACCATATAGTTGCTGGTAGCTGATTTCAAGTACTCTGGAAGAGGAGACAATGCTGTTAATTGTTGAGCTTTTAGAGTGGCCCAACCCTTCTTTAAATTTTTAGAATTATATGTGAGGCTGTGTTTATGTACATCATATGCAGACCATAAGAGGGATTTAGATTCTCCGGAATCTGACACCCTCTTCTGGAGTGTCTGAACAGCTACAGTGTACTTATATCTAATAATAAATAAATAAATAAATAAATAAATAAATAAATAAATAAACATTTTTTTAAAAAAAGGATAAGAAAGAAAGAAAGACCAGGCAGGCCTGCCATCCTTATCACTGTCTGTCTGTCTGTCTGTCTGATCCCCTGGAACTGGAGATGGGCCACCTTTTAGGTGCTGGTAGTTGATCCCAGGTTCTCTGGAAGAGGAGACAATTCTGTTAATTGTTGAGTCCTTTCAGTGGCACCACCTATTTATAATTTTTAGAAGTATATGTGAGGCTGTGTTTATGTACATCATATTCAGACCATAAGAGGGATTTAGATTCTCTAGAATCTGACACCCTCTTCTGGAGTGTCTGAAGACGGCTACAATGTACTTATATCTAATAAATACATAAATAAATAAATAAATAAATAAATAAATAAATAAACATTTTTTGAAAAGTATAAGAAATAAAGAAAGACCAGGCAGACCTGCCATCCTTATCTCTGTCTCTCTGTCTGTCTGTCTGTCTGTCTGATCCACTGGAACTGGAGATGGACCACCATAAGGTGCTGGTAGTTTATCCCAGGTTCTCTGAAAGAGGCGACAATGCTGTTAATTGTTGAGCCCTCTCAGTGGCCCCACACATCTTTAAATTTTTAGAAGTATATGCGAGGCTGTGTTTATGTACATCATATGCAGACCATAAGAGGGATTTAGATTCTCCAGAATCTGACACCCTCTTCTGGAGTGTCTGAAAGCAGCTACAGTGTACATATATCTAATAAATACATAAATAAATATATAAATAAACATTTTTTTAAAAAGGATAAGAAAGAAAGAAAGACCAGGCAGGCCTGCCATCCTTATCACTGTCTGTCTGTTTGTCTGTCTGATCCCCTGGAACTGTAGATGGGCCACCTTTTAGGTGCTGGTAGTTGATTCCAGGTTCTCTGGAAGAGGAGACAATGCTGTTAATTGTTGAGTCCTTTCAGTGGCCCCACCTATTTATAATTTTTAGACGTATATGTGAGGCTGTGTTTATGTACATCATATTCAGATCATAAGAGGGATTTAGATTCTCTAGAATCTGACACCCTCTTCTGGAGTGTCTGAAGACGGCTACAGTGTACTTATATCTAATAAATACATAAATAAATAAATAAATAAATAAATAAATAAATAAACAATTTTTAAAAAGTATAAGAAATAAAGAAAGACCAAGCAGGCCTGCCATCCTTATCTCTGTCTCTCTGTCTGTCTGTCTGTCTGTCTGTCTGATCCACTGGAACTGGAGATGGGCCACCTTTTAGGTGCTAGTAGTTGATCCCAGGTACTCTGGAAGAGGAGACAATGCTGTTAATTGTTGAGCTTTTAGAGTGGCCCCACCCTTCTTTAAATTTTTAGAAGTATATGTGAGGCTGTGTTTATGTACATCATATGCATACCATAAGTGGGAATTAGATTCTCCAGAATATGACACTCTCTTCTGGAGTGTTTGAACAGCTACAGTGTACTTATATCAAATAATAAATAAATAAATAAATAAATAAATAAATAAATAAATAAACATTTTTTTAAAAAAAGGATAAGAAAGAAAGACCAGGCAGGCCTGCCATCCTTATCACTGTCTGTCTCTCTGTCTGTCTGATCCCCTGGAACTGGAGATGGGCCACCTTTTAGGTGCTGGTAGTTGATCCCAGGTTCTCTGGAAGAGGAGACAATGCTGTTAATTGTTGAGTGCTTTCAGTGGCCCCACCTATTTATAATTTTTAGAAGTATATGTGAGGCTGTGTTTATGTACATCATATTCAGACCATAAGAGGGATTTAGATTCTCTAGAATCTGACACCCTCTTCTGGAGTGTCTGAAGACGGCTACAGTGTACTTATATCTAATAAATAAATAAATAAATAAATAAATAAATAAATAAATAAATAAATAAATAAACAATTTTTAAAAAGTATAAGAAATAAAGAAAGACCAGGCAGGCCTGCCATCCTTATCTCTGTCTCTCTGTCTGTCTTTCTGTCTGTCTGATCCGTGGAACTGGAGATGGGCCACCATAAGGTGCTGGTAGTTTATCCCAGTTTCACTGAAAGAGGAGACAATGCTGTTACTTGTTGAGCCCTCTCATTGGCTCCACACATCTTTAAATTTTTAGAAGTATATGTGAGGCTGTGTTTATGTACATCATATGCAGACCATAAGAGGGATTTAGTTTCTCCAGAATCTGACACCCTCTTCTGGGGTGTCTGAAGACAGCTACAGTGTACTTATATCTAATAAATACATAAATAAATATATAAATAAACATTTTTTTGAAAAGGATAAGAAAGAAAGAATGACCAGGCAGGCCTGCCATCCTTATCTCTGTCTCTCTGTCTGTCTGTCTGTCTGTCTGATCCACTGGAACTGGAGATGGGCCACCATAAGGTGCTGGTAGTTTATCCCAGGTTCACTGAAAGAGGAGACAATGCTGTTAATTCCTGAGCCCTTTCAGTGGCCCCCCCACCTTTATATTTTAAGAAGTAAATGTGAGGCTGTGTTTATGTACATCATATGCAGACCATAATAGGGATTTAGATTCTCCAGAATCTGACACCTTCTTCTGGAGTGTCTGAAGACGGCTACAGTGTACTTATATCTAATAAAAATATAAATAAATAAATAAACATTTTTTTAAAAAGGATAAGAAAGAAAGAAAGACCAGGCAGGCCTGCCATCCTTATCTCTGTCAGTCTGTCTGTCTGTCTGATCCCCTGGAACTGGAGATGGGCCACCATATAGTTGCTGGTAGTTGATCCCAGGTACTCTGGAAGAGGAGACAATGCTGTTAATTGTTGAGCTTTTAGAGTGGCCCCACCCTTCTTTAATTTTTAAAAGTATATGTGAGGCTGTGTTTATGTACATCATATGCAGACCATAAGAGGGATTTAGATTCTCCAGAATCTGACACTCTCTTCTGGAGTGTCTGAACAGCTACAGTGTACTTATATCTAATAATAAATAAATAAATAAATAAATAAATAAATAAATAAATAAATAAACATTTTTTAAAAAGTATAAGAAATAAAGAAAGACCAGGCAGACCTGCCATCCTTATCTCTGTCTCTCTGTCTGTCTGTCTGTCTGTCTGATCCACTGGAACTGGAGATGGGCCACCATAAGGTGCTGGTAGTTTATCCCAGGTTCTCTGAAAGAGGAGACAATGCTGTTAATTGTTGAGCCCTCTCAGTGGCCCCACACATCTTTAAATTTTTAGAAGTATATGTGAGGCTTTGTTTATGTACATCATATACAGACCATAAGAGGGATTTAGATTCTCCAGAATCTGACACCCTCTTCTGGAGTGTCTGAAGACAGCTACAGTGTACTTATATCTAATAAATACATAAATAAATATATAAATAAACATTTTTTTAAAAAGGATAAGAAAGAAAGAAAGACCAGGCAGGCCTGCCATCCTTATCACTGTCTGTATGTCTGTCTGTCTGATCCTCTGGAACTGGAGATGGGCCACCATATAGTTGCTGGTAGTTGATCCCAGGTACTCTGGAAGAGGAGACAATGCTGTTAATTGTTGAGCTTTTAGAGTGGCCCCACCCTTCTTTAAATTTTTAGAAGTATATGTGAGGCTGTGTTTATGTACATCATATGCAGTCCATAAGAGGGATTTAGATTCTCCAGAATATGACACCCTCTTCTGAAGTGTCTGAAGACAGCTACAGTGTACTTATATCTAATAAATATATATATAAATAAATAAACATTTTTAAAATGTATAAGAAGAAAGAAAAACCAGGCAGGCCTGCAATCCTTGTCTGTCTGTCTGTATGTATGTCTGTCTGATCGCCTGGAACTGGAGATGGGCCACAATATAGTTGCTGGTAGTTGATCCCAGGTCCTCTGGAAGAGGAGACAATGCTGTTAATTGTTGAGCCCTTTCAGTGGCCCCAACCATCTTTAAATTTTTAGAAGTATATGTGAGGCTGTGTTTATGTACATCATATGCAGACCATAAGAGGGATATAGATTCTCCAGAATCTGACACCCTCTTCTGGAGAGTCTGAAGACAGCTACAGTGTATTTATATCTAATAAATACATAAATAAATAAATAAATAAATAAATAAATAAATAAATGAATAAATAAATAAATAAACAATTTTAAAAAGGATAAGAAAGAAAGAAAAATCAGGCAGGCCTGCCATCCTTATCTCTGTCTGTCTGTCTGTCTGTCTGATCCCCTGCAACTTGAGATGGGCCACCACATAGTTGCTGGTAGTTGATCCCACGTTCTCTGGAAGAGGAGACAATGGTGTTAATTGTTGAGCCCTTTCAGTGGGCCAACTCATCTTTAAATATTTAGAAGTATATGTGAGGCTGTGTTTATGTACATCATATGCAGACCATAAGAGCGATTTAGATTCTCCAGAAGATGACACCCTCTTCTAGAGTGTCTGAAGACAGCTACAGTGTACTTATATCTAATAAATACATAAATAAATAAATAAATAAATAAATAAATAAATAAATAAACATTTTTTTAAAAGTATAAAAAAGAAAGAAAGACCAGGCAGGCCTCCATCCTTACCTCTGTCAGTCTGTCTGTCAGTCTGATCCCCTGGAAATGGAGATGGGCCACCTTTTAGGTGCTGGTAGTTGATCCCAGGTTCTCTGGAAGAAGAGACAATGCTGTTAATTGTTGAGCCCTTTCAGTGGCTCCACCTATCTTTAAATTTTTAGAAGTATATGTTAGGCTGTGTTTACGTACATCATATGCAGACCATAAGAGGGATTTAGATTCTCCAGAATCTGACACCCTCTTCTGGAGTGTCTGAAGACAACTACAGTGTACTTATATCTAATTAATAAATAAATAAATAAATAAATAAATAAATAAACATTATTTTAAAAGGATAAGAAAGAAAGAAAGACCAGGCAGGCCTGCCATCCTTATCACTGTCTGTATGTCTGTCTGTCTGATCCCCTGGAACTGGAGATGGGCCACCATATAGTTGCTGGTAGTTGATCCCAGGTACTCTGGAAGAGGAGACAATGCTGTTAATTGTTGAGCTTTTAGAGTGGCCCCAACCTTCTTTAAATTTTTAGAAGTATATGTGAGGCTGTGTTTATGTACATCATATGCAGACCATAAGAGGGATTTAGATTCTCCAGAATCTGACACCCTCTTCTGGAGTGTCTGAAAGCAGCTACAGTGTACATATATCTAATAAATACATAAATAAATATATAAATAAACATTTTTTAAAAAAGAATAAGAAAGAAAGAAGACCAGGCAGGCCTGCCATCCTTATCACTGTCTGTATGTCTGTCTGTCTGATCCCCTGGAACTGGAGATGGGCCACCATATAGTTGCTGGTAGTTGATCCCAGGTACTCTGGAAGAGGAGACAATGCTGTTAATTGTTGAGCTTTTAGAGTGGCCCCACCCTTCTTTAAATTTTTAGAAATATATGTGAGGCTGTGTTTATGTACATCATATGCAGACCATAAGAGGGATTTAGATTCTCCAGAATATGACACCCTCTTCTGAAGTGTCTGAAGACAGCTACAGTGTACTTATATCTAATAAATATATATATAAATAAATAAACATTTTTAAAATGTATAAGAAAGAAAGAAAAACCAGGCAGGCCTGCAATCCTTGTCTGTCTGTGTGTATATATGTCTGTCTGATCGCCTGTAACTGGAGATGGGCCACAATATAGTTGCTGGTAGTTGATCCCAGGTTCTCTGGAAGAGGAGTCAGTGCTGTTAATTGTTGAGCCCTTTCAGTGGCCCCACCCATCTTTAAATTTTTAGAAGTATATGTGAGGCTCTGTTCATATACATCATATGCAGACCATAAGAGGGATATAGATTCTCCAGTATCTGACACCCTCTTCGGGCGTGTTTAAAGACAGCTACAGTGTACTTATATCTAATAAATACATACTTAAATTAATAAACATTTTTTTAAAAGGATAAGAAATAAGGAAAGACAAGGTAGGCCTGCCATCCTTAACTCTATCTGTCTGTATGTCTGTCTGTCTGTCTGATCCCCTGGAACTGGAGATGGGCCACCATATAGTTGCTGGTAGTTGATCCCAGGTTCTCTATAAGAGGAGACAATGCTGTTAATTGTTGATCCCTTTCATTGGACCCACACATCTTTAAATTTTTAGATGTAAATGTGAGGCTGTGTGTATGTACATCATATGCAGACCATAAGAAGGATATAGATTCTCCAGAATCTGACACCCTATTCTGGAGTGTCTGAAGACAGCTACAGTGTAAGTATATCTAATAAATACATAAATAAATAAATAAATAAATAAATAAACAAACATTTTTATAAAAGGGATAAGAAAGAAAGAAAAACCAGGCAGGCCTGCCATCTTTGTCTGTCTTTCTCTCTGTCTGTTTGTCTTGCCTAGCCCCTTGAGTAGCCTAGCCTAGTCCCTTGCCTTGACTAGCCCAGCCCCTTGCCTAGCCTAGCCTAGCCCAGCCCTGCCTTGCCTAGCCCTGCCTATCCCTGTCTTTAACCAGGCTGGCCTCGAACTCAGAAACTGACTGCCTCTGCCTCCAGAGTGCTCTCATCAAGAGCTCGAGCCACCACTGACTGTTGGGTTTTCTAAGTCTTACATAGGTATGGTCTGTTTCTCAGCTCTGAAACCCTAATTAACACATGTAGTCTGTCCTAGGTCAGCCATAGCTACAGACTGAGGCCTTTTCTAAAACAAAACAAAAGAAAACAAAAAATAGAAATAATAAAATAAATAAATTAAGCAACCACATGATATCTTTTCTTTCTTTCAATGATACTCAGAGCTTGAAGCAGTTCACCCATGAGACCTCAGCTCCGGACATTGAGGCTCTTTCCCTAACAAGTATTATGGCTGAACCTGAGGGGTTCTACTGCTGATTTGTGTCCCCCACTTTAAAAAAATAGTTGTTTTCAAAGGCTGCAGGTTCTTAGCCCTGTTCCTTGTTACAGTTGAGTCACAGCCCTGAAAGTTCAGTGGTAGTTAAAGGCACTGAGAAGGGCTTCCTATAGACATCAAAGACCAAGTCTTTGTTTTTAAAAAGTTAATCTGGATTCCCCCACACCCTGGCATCCTTAGAATTCCTAGAAAGGAAGGCAGGGACCTGGGCAGAAGGGAGCAAGGCTACTGGTGTTTGTAAGTGGTAACAGAAAGCTTTCTCTTGTTGGTACCCTACCCCAAGTTACACTGTCACTTCTTTTTCCTAGTTGTTGTTTTGTCGGTTTGTATTCTCAACATAGACCCTTTTCCTTCCTAACCTTGGCTGTCCTGAACCTTACTGTCCTTGAACTCAGTGATTTGCCTGTCTTGCTGGGATGAAACTGTGAGCTACCATCCAGAAGGAAGCACCCTGCTGAGGTTAGATTGGGGTCTCTTCCATTTTCCTCTATGAACATGCATATGGCAGGCCTGTTCTTTCTTTTTTACTTTTCCTTTTCTTTTTAAAGATTTATTTATTTATTATATTTAAGTATGCTGTAGCTATCTTCAGACAGTCCAGAAGAGGGTGTCAGATTCTGAAGAATCTAAATCATTCTTATTGTCTGCATATGATGTATATAAACACAGCCTCACATATACTCAAAAAAAAAAAAAAAGAAAAAGAAAGATGTGGCTACAGAGAGGGCTCAACAATTAAGAGCATTGTCTCCTCTTCCAGAGAACCTGTGCTCAATTACCAGTATTATATATGGTGGCCCATCTCCAGTTCCAGGGGATCTAATACTCTGTTCTGGAGTCTGTGGGCACAGCATACACATGCAAAACATTCTTACACAATCATTGAGAGAGGAGAGAGAGGGGTTGAGAGAGAGGGGAGGTAATCATACCTCCTGACGAGTTTGAAGACCTGAGCTTCATCACTCACACAAATAAATAAATGCAAAATATTTTTTTATAAATAAACTCTGCCATTGCCCTTTAAAAATTCCTAGAAAACAAGTTTTATAAGCAAAAGTTATATTTACTATATCTAAAGGACAGTCATGAGCATATTCAATAAATAGAAAAAGGCCTGTTAGTCTTAGAAATGGAAAAGACAAACCAAGGAAGGTTTGCAATTACATAATGAGGCAGCTCAGCCCAGCTCTAAGGTTGGAAATAAGACTCGAGAATAGGATACACCTGAAGACAGCCAGCCATTGTTTTTTGTTTTGGAGGCTGAAAGGATACACCTGAAGACAGCCAATGCTGTGTGATGGTGATCTGGTATTTTTTTTTTTAATTTTTAAAAACTTTAACACTTTTTATAAAACTTTTATAAAAACTTTTTATTATAAACTTTCCTTTCTTTCTTTCCTCACCCTAGCCCCTACCCTAGCCCTGTCTTTCACCAGGGTGGCCTCAAACTCAGAAACTGACTGCCTCTGCCTACAGAGTGCTGTCATTAAGAGCTTGAGCCACCACTGAATGTAGGGTTTTCTAAGCCTTACCTTGCTCTTGGTGTCTGTTCTCAGCTGTGAAACCCTAATTAACACAAGTAGGCAGTCCTGGGTCAGCCAGAGCTACAGACTGAGGACTTCTCTAAAAACAAATAAAATAAAACAAAACAACAAATAGAAATAATAAAATACATAAATTAAGCAACCACAGCATAGCTTTTACCTATCTAGGTGGTACTCAGAAATTCCAGAAGTTGGCCTGTGACACCTCAGCTCAGTATATGTGAGGCTGTGTTTATGTACATCATATGCAGACCATAAGAGGGATTTACATTCTCCAGAATCTGACACCCTCCTCTGGAGTGTCTAAAGAAAGCTACAGTGTACTTATATCTAAGAAATACATAAATAAATAAATAAATAAATAAATAAATAAA
The DNA here is from genome assembly GCF_978045245.1 of Mus caroli. Lineage (NCBI taxonomy): Eukaryota > Metazoa > Chordata > Mammalia > Rodentia > Muridae > Mus > Mus caroli. Next base: position 28,026 of record NW_028227376.1, on the reverse strand, counting down.
TAAATATTTTTTAAAAAGGATAAGAAAGAAAGAAAGACCAGGCAGGCCTGCCATCCTTATCTCTGTCTGCCTGTCTGTCTGATCCCCTGGAACTGGAGATGGGCCACCTTGTAGGTGCTGGTAGTTGATCCCACGTTCTCTGGAAGAGGAGACAATGCTGTTAATTGTTGAGCCCTTTCAGTGGCCCCACCCATTTTTAATTTTTAGAAGTATATGTGAGGCTGTGTTTATGTACATCATATTCAAATCATAAGAGGGATTTAGATTCTCCAGAATCTGACACCCTCTTCTGGAGTGTCTGAAGACGGCTACAGTGTACTTATATCTAATAAATACATAAATAAATAAATAAATAAATAAATAAATAAACATTTTTTAAAAAGTATAAGAAATAAAGAAAGACCAGGCAGGCCTTCCATCCTTATCTCTGTCTCTCTGTCTGTCTGTCTGTCTGATCCACTGGAACTGGAGATGGGCCACCATAAGGTGCTGGTAGTTTATCCCAGGTTCTCTGAAAGAGGAGACAATGCTGTTAATTGTTGAGCCCTCTCACTGTCCCCACACATCTTTAAATTTTTAGAAGTATATGTGAGGCCTTGTTTATGTACATCATATGAAGACCATAAGAGGAATTTAGATTCTCCAGAATCTGACACCCTCTTCTGGAGTGTCTGAAGACAGCTACAGTGTACTTATATCTAATAAATACATAAATAAATAAATAAATAAATAAATAAACATATTTTTAAAAAGGATAATAAAGAAAGAAAGACCAGGCAGGCCTGCCATCCTTATCACTGTCTGTATGTCTGTCTGTCTGATCCCCTGGAACTGGAGATGGGCCACCATATAGTTGCTGGTAGTTGATCCCAGGTACTCTGGAAGAGGAGACAATGCTGTTAATTGTTGAGCTTTTAGAGTGGCCCCACCCTTCTTTAAATTTTTAGAAGTATATATGAGGCTGTGTTTATGTACATCATATGCAGACCATAAGAGGGTTATTGATTCTCCACAATCAGACAGCCTCTTCTGGAGTGTCTGAAGACAGCTACAGTGTACGTATATCTAATAAATACATAAATAAATAAATAAATAAATAAATAAATAAACAAACATTTTTTAAAAGGGATAAGAAAGAAAGAAAAACCAGGCAGGCCTGCCATCCTTGTCTGTCCTTCTCTCTGTCTGTCTGTCTTGCCTAGCCCCTTGAGTAGACTAGCCTAGTCCCTTGCCTTGACTAGCCCAGCCCCTTGCCTAGCCTAGCCCAGCCCTGCCTTGCCTAGCCCTGCCTATCCCTGTCTTTAACCAGGCTGGCCTCGAACTCAGAAACTGACTGCCTCTGCCTCCAGAGTGCTCTCATTAAGAGCTCGAGCCACCACTGACTGTTGGGTTTTCTAAGTCTTACATAGGTATGGTCTGCTTCTCAGCTGTGAAACCCTAATTAACACGTGTAGTCTGTCCTAGGTCAGCCATAGCTACAGACTGAGGCCTTTTCTAAAACAAAACAAAAGAAAACAAAAAATAGAAATAATAAAATAAATAAATTAAGCAACCACATGATATCTTTTCTTTCTTTCAATGATACTCAGAGCTTGAAGCAGTTCACCCATGAGACCTCAGCTCCGGACATTGAGTCTCTTTCCCTAACAAGTATTATGGCTGAACCTGAGGGGTTCTACAGCTGATTTGTGTCCCCCACTTTAAAAAAATAGTTGTTTTCAAATGCTGCAGGTTCTTAGCCCTGTTCCTTGTTACAGTTGAGTCACAGCCCTGAAAGTTCAGTGGTAGTTAAAGGCACTGAGAAGGGCTTCTTATAGACATCAAAGACCAAGTCTTTGTTTTTAAAAATTTAATCTGGATTCCCCAACCCCCTGGCATCCTTAGAATTCCTAGAAAGGAAGGCAGGGACCTGGGCAGAAGTGTGCAAGGCTACTGGTGTTTGTAAGTGGTAACAGAAAGCTTTCTCTTGTTGGTACCCTACCCCAAGTTACACTGTCACTTCTTTTTCCTAGTTGTTGTTTTGTCGGTTTGTATTCTCAACATAGACCCTTTTCCTTCCTAACCTTGGCTGTCCTGAACCTTACTGTCCTTGAACTCAATGATTTGCCTGTCTTGCTGGGATGAAACTGTGAGCTAACATCCAGAAGGAAGCACCCTGCTGAGGTTAGATTGGGGTCTCTCCCATTTTCCTCTATGAACATGCATATGGCAGGCCTGTTCTTTCTTTTTTACTTTTACTTTTCTTTTTAAAGATTTATTTATTTATTATATTTAAGTATGCTGTAGCTATCTTCAGACAGTCCAGAAGAGGGTGTCAGAATCTGAAGAATCTAAATCGTTCTTATTGTCTGCATATGATGTATATAAACACAGCCTCACATATACTCAAAAAAAAAAAAAAAAAGAAAAAGAAAGATGTGGCTACAGAGAGGGCTCAACAATTAAGAGCATTGTCTCCTCTTCCAGAGAACCTGTGCTCAATTACCAGTATTATATATGGTGGCCCATCTCCAGTTCCAGGGGATCTAATACTCTGTTCTGGAGTCTGTGGGCACAGCATACACATGCAAAACATTCTTACACAATCATTGAGAGAGGAGAGAGAGGGGTTGAGAGAGAGGGGAGGTAATCATACCTCCTGACGAGTTTGAAGACCTGAGCTTCATCACTCACACAAATAAATAAATGCAAAATATTTTTTTTATAAATAAACTCTGCCATTGCCCTTTAAAAATTCCTAGAAAACAAGTTTTATAAGCAAAAGTTATATTTACTATATCTAAAGGACAGTCATGAGCATATTCAATAAATAGAAAAAGGCCTGTTAGTCTTAGAAATGGAAAAGACAAACCAAGGAAGGTTTGCAATTACATAATGAGGCAGCTCAGCCCAGCTCTAAGGTTGGAAATAAGACTCGAGAATAGGATACACCTGAAGACAGCCAGCCATTGTTTTGTGTTTGGAGGCTGAAAGGATACACCTGAAGACAGCCAATGCTGTGTGATGGTGATCTGGTATTTTTTTTTTTTTTAATTTTTAAAAACTTTAACACTTTTTATAAAACTTTTATAAAAACTTTTTCTTTCTTTCTTTCTTTCCTTTCTTTCTTTCCTTTCTTCCATTCCTCACCCTAGCCCCTACCCTAGCCCTGTCTTTCACCAGGGTGGCCTCGAACTCAGAAACTGACTGCCTCTGCCTACAGAGTGCTCTCATTAAGAGCTTGAGCCACCACTGAATGTAGGGTTTTCTAAGCCTTACCTTGCTCTTGGTGTCTGTTCTCAGCTGTGAAACCCTAATTAACACAAGTAGGCAGTCCTGGGTCAGCCAGACCTACAGACAGAGGACTTCTCTAAAAACAAATAAAACAAAACAAAACAACAAATAGAAATAATAAAATACATAAATTAAGCAACCACAGCATAGCTTTTCTCTATCTAGGTGGTACTCAGAAATTCCAGCAGTTGGCCTGTGACACCTCAGCTCAGTATATGTGAGGCTGTGTTTATGTACATCATATGCAGACCATAAGAGGGATTTACATTCTCCAGAATCTGACACCCTCCTCTGGAGTGTCTAAAGAAAGCTACAGTGTACTTATATCTAAGAAATACATAAATAAATAAATAAATAAATAAATAAATAAATAAATAAATAAATAAACATTTTTTAAAAAAGGATAAGAAAGTAAGAAAGACCAGGCAGGCCTGCCACCCTTATGTCTGTCTGTCTGTCTGTCTGTCTGATACCCTGGAACTGGATATGGGCCACCATAGTGTTGCTGGTAGTTTATCCCAGGTTCTCTGGAAGAGGAGACAAAGCTCTTAATTGTTGAGCCCTTTCGTGGGACCCACACTTCTTTAAATATTTAGAAGTATATGTTAGGCTGTGTTTATGTACATCATATGCAGACCATAAGAGGGATTTAAATTCTCCAGAATCTGACACCCTCTTCTGGAGTGTCTGAAGACAACTACAGTGTACTTATATATAATAAATAAATAAATAAATAAATAAATAAATAAATAAACATTATTTTAAAAGGATAAGAAAGAAAGAAAGACCAGGCAGGCCTGCCATACTTATCTCTGTCTGTCTGTCTGTCTATCTGATCCCCTGGAACTGGAGATGGGCCACCATGTAGGTGCTGGTAGTTGATCCCAGGTTCTCTGGAAGAGGAGACAATGCTGTTAATTGTTGAGCCCTTTCAGTGGCCCCACCCATTTTTAATTTTTAGAAGTATATGTGAGGCTGTGTTTATGTACATCATATTCAGACCATAAGAGGGATTTAGATTCTCTAGAATCTGACACCCTTTTCTGGAGTGTCTGAAGACAGCTACAGTGTACTTATATCTAATAAATACATAAATAAATAAATAAATAAATAAATAAATAAATAAATAAACATTATTTAAACCGGATAAGAAAAAAAGAAAGACCAGGCAGGCCTACCATCCTTATCTCGGTCTGTCTGTCTGTCTGTCTGTCTGATCCACTGGAACTGGAGATGGGCCACCATAAGGTGCTGGTAGTTTATCCCAGGTTCTCTGAAAGAGGAGACAATGCTGTTAATTGTTGAGCCCTCTCAGTGGCCCCACACATCTTTAAATTTTTAGAAGTATATGTGAGGCTGCGTTTATGTATATCATATGCAGACCATAAAAGGGATTTAGATTCTCCAGAATCTGACACCCTCTTCTGGAGTGTCTGAAAACAGCTACAGTGTACTTATATCTAATAAATACATAAATAAATATATAAATAAACATTTTTTTAAAAAAGGATAAGAAAGAAAGAAAGAAAGACAAGGAAGGCCTGCCATCCTTATCACTGTCTGTATGTCTGTCTGTCTGATCCCGTGGAACTGGAGATGGGCCACCATATAGTTGCTGGTAGTTGATCCCAACTTCTCTGGAAGAGGAGACAATGGTGTTAATTGTTGAGCCCTTTCAGTGGGCCCACCCATCTTTAAATTTTTAGAAGTATATGTGAGGCTGTGTTTGTGTACATCATATGCAGACCATAAGAGGGATTTAGATTCTCCAGAATATGACACCCTCTTCTAGAGTGTCTGAAGACAGCTACAGTGTACTTATATCTAATAAATACATAAATAAATAAATAAACATTTTTTAAAAAGAATAAGAAAGAAAGAAAGACCAGGCAGGCCTGCCACCTTGTCTGTCTGTCTGTCTGTCTGTCTGTCTATCTGTCAGATACCCTGGAACTGGAGATGAGCCACCATATAGTTGCTGGTAGTTGATCCCAGGTTCTCTGGAAGAGGAGAAAATGCTGTTAATTGTTGAGCCCTTTCAGTGGCCCCACCCATCTTTAAATTTTTAGAAGTATATGTGAGGCTCTGTTCATGTACATCATATGCAGACCATAAGAGGGATATTGATTCTCCAGAATTTGACACCCTCTTCTGGAGAGTCTGAAGACAGCTACAGTGTACTTATATCTAATAAATACATAAATAAATAAATAAATGAATAAATGAATAAATAAATAAATAAACATTTTTAAAAAAGGATAAGAAAGAAAGAAAAATCAGGCAGGCCTGCCATCCTTATCTCTGTCTGTCTGTCTGTCTGTCTTATCCCCTGGAACTTGAGATGGGCCACCATATAGTTGCTGGTAGTTGATCCCACGTTCTCTGGAAGAAGAGACAATGCTGTTAATTGTTGAACCCTTTCAGTGGGCCCACCCATCTTTAAATATTTAGAAGTATATGTGAGGCTGTGTTTATGTACATCCTATGCAGACCATAAGAGGGATTTAGATTCTCCAGAAGATGACACCCTCTTCTAGAGTGTCTGAAGACAGCTACAGTGTACTTATATCTAATAAATACATAAATAAATAAATAAATAAATAAATAAACATTTTTTTAAAAGTATAAGAAAGAAAGAAAGACCAGGCAGGCCTCCATCCTTATCTCTGTCAGTCTGTCTGTCTGTCTGTCTGATCCCTTGGAACTGGAGATGGGCCACCATATAGTTGCTGTTAGTTGATCCCTGGTTCTCTGGAAGAAGCGACAATGCTTTTAATTGTTGAGCCTTTTCAGTGGCTCCACCTATCTTTAAATTTTTAGAAGTATATGTTAGGCTGTGTTTATGTACATCATATGCAGACCATAAGAGGGATTTGGATTCTCCAGAATCTGACACCCTCTTCTGGAGTGTCTGAAGACAACTACAGTGTACTTATATCTAATAAATAAATAAATAAATAAATAAATAAATAAATAAATAAACATTATTTTAAAAGGATAAGAAAGAAAGAAAAAACAGGCAGGCCGCCCTCCTTATCTCTGTCTGTCTGTCTGTCTGTCTGATCCCCTGGAACTGGAGATGGGCCACCATATATTTGCTGGTAGTTGATCCCAGGTTCTCTGGAAGAAGAGACAATGCTGTTAATTGTTGAGCCCTTTCAGTGGCCCCACACATCTTTAAATTTTTAGAAGTATATGTGAGGCTGTGTTTATGTACTTCATATGCAGACCATAATAGGGATTTAGATTCTCCAGAATCTGACACCCTCTTCTGGAGTGTCTGAAGACAGCTATATTGTACTTATATATAATAAATACATAAATAAATAAATAAATAAACATTTTTTTAAAAGTATAAGAAAGAAAGAAAGACCAGGCAGGCCTCCATCCTTATCTCTGTCTGTCTGTCTGTCTGTCTGATACCCTGGAACTGGAGATGGGCCACCATATAGTTGCTGGTAGTTTATCCAAGGTTCTCTGGAAGAGGAGACAATGCTGTTAATTGTTGAGCCCTTTCTGTGGCCCCACCCATCTTTAAATTTTTAAAAGTATATATGAGGCTGTGTTTATGTACATCATATGCAGACCATAAGAGCGATTTAGATTCTCCAGAATCTGACACCCTCTTCTGGAGTGTCTGAAGATAGCTACAGTGTACTTATATCTAATTAATACATAAATAAACAAATAAACATTTTTTAAAAAGGATAATAAAGAAAGAGAGACCAGGCAGGCCTGCCATCCTTGTCTGTCTGTCTGTCTGTCTGATCCCCTGGAACTGGAGATGGGCCACCATATAATTGCTGGTAGTTGATCCCAGGTTCTCTGGAAGAGGATTCAGTGCTGTTAATTGTTGAGCCCTTTCAGTGGCCCCACCCATCTTTAAATTTTTAGAAGTATATGTGAGGCTGTGTTCATGTACATCATATGCAGACCATAAGAGGGATATAGATTCTCCCGAATCTGACACCCTCTTTGGGAGTGTTTGAAGACAGCTACAGTGTACTTATATCTAATAAATACATACTTAAATTAATAAACATTTTTTAAAAAGGATAAGAAAGAAGGAAAGACCAGGTAGGCCTGCCATACTTAACTCTATCTGTCTGTATGACTGTCTGTCTGTCTGATCCCCTGGAACTGGAGATGGGCCACCATATAGTTGCTGGTAGTTGATCCCAGGTTCTCTATAAGAGGAGACAATGCTGTTAATTGTTGATCCCTTTCACTGGCCCCACACATCTTTAAAATTTTAGATGTAAATGTGAGGCTGTGTGTATGTACATCATATGCAGACAATAAGAGGGATATAGATTCTCCAGAATCTGACACCCTCTTCTGGAGTGTCTGATGACAGCTACAGTGTACTTATATCTAATAAATACATAAATAAATAAATAAATAAATAAATAAACATTTTTTAAAAGGGATAAGAAAGAAAGAAAAACCAGGCAGGCCTGCCATCCTTGTCTGTCTTTCGCTCTGTCTTTCTGTCTTGCCTAGCCCCATGAGTAGCCTAGCCTAGTCCCTTGCCTTGACTAGCCCAGCCCCTTGCCTAGCCTAGCCTAGCCCAGCCCTGCCTTGCCTAGCCCTGCCTATCCCTGTCTTTAACCAGGCTAGCCTCGAACTCAGAAACTGACTGCCTCTGCCTCCAGAGTGCTCTCATTAAGAGCTCGAGCTACCACTGACTGTTGGGTTTTCTAAGTCTTACATAGGTATGGTCTGTTTCTCAGCTGTGAAACCCTAATTAACACATGTAGTCTGTCCTAGGTCAGCCATAGCTACAGACTGAGGCCTTTTCTAAAACAAAACAAAAAAAAAAAAACAAAAAATAGAAATAATAAAATAAATAAATTAAGCAACCACATGATATCTTTTCTTTCTTTCAATGATACTCAGAGCTTGAAGCAGTTCACCCATGAAACCTCAGCTCCGGACATTGAGGCTCTTTCCCTAACAAGTATTATGGCTGAACCTGAGGGGTTCTACTGCTGATTTGTGTCCCCCACTTTAAAAAAATAGTTGTTTTCAAAGGCTGCAGGTTCTTAGCCCTGTTCCTTGTTACAGTTGAGTCACAGCCCTAAAAGTTCAGTGGTAGTTAAAGGCACTGAGAAGGGCTTCCTATAGACATCAAAGACCAAGTCTTTTTTTTTTTTAAAGTTAATCTGGATTCCCCCACCCCCTGGCATCCTTAGAATTCCTAGAAAGGAAGGCAGGGACCTGGGCAGACGGGTGCAAGGCTACTGGTGTTTGTAAGTGGTAACAGAAAGCTTTCTTTTGTTGGTACCCTACCCCAAGTTACACTGTCACTTCTTTTTCCTAGTTGTTGTTTTGTCGGTTTGTATTCTCAACATAGACCCTTTTCCTTCCTAACCTTGGCTGTCCTGAACCTTACTGTCCTTGAACTCAGTGATTTGCCTGTCTTGCTGGGATGAAACTGTGAGCTACCATCCAGAAGGAAGCACCCTGCTGAGGTTAGATTGGGGTCTCTCCCATTTTCCTCTATGAACATGCATATGGCAGGCCTGTTCTTTCTTTTTTACTTTTCCTTTTCTTTTTAAAGATTTATTTATTTATTATATTTAAGTATGCTGTAGCTATCTTCAGACAGTCCAGAAGAGGGTGTCAGATTCTGAAGAATCTAAATCATTCTTATTGTCTGCATATGATGTATATAAACACATCCTCACATATACTCAAAAAAAAAAAAAAAGAAAGAAAGAAAGATGTGGCTACAAAGAGGGCTCAACAATTAAGAGCATTGTCTCCTCTTCCAGAGAACCTGGGCTCAATTACCAGTATTATATATGGTGGCCCATCTCCAGTTCCAGGGGATCTAATACTCTGTTCTGGAGTCTGTGGGCACAGCATACACATGCAAAACATTCTTACACAATCATTGAGAGAGGAGAGAGAGGGGTTGAGAGAGAGGGGAGGTAATCATACCTCCTGACGAGTTTGAAGACCTGAGCTTCATCACTCACACAAATAAATAAATGCAAAATATTTTTTTATAAATAAACTCTGCCATTGCCCTTTAAAAATTCCTAGAAAACAAGTTTTATAAGCAACAGTTATATTTACTATATCTAAAGGACAGTCATGAGCATATTCAATAAATAGAAAAAGGCCTGTTAGTCTTAGAAATGGAAAAGACAAACCAAGGAAGGTTTGCAATTACATAATGAGGCAGCTCAGCCCAGCTCTAAGGTTGGAAATAAGACTCGAGAATAGGATACACCTGAAGACAACCAGCCGTTGTTTTTTGTTTTGGAGGCTGAAAGGATACACCTGAAGACAGCCAATGCTGTGTGATGGTGATCTGGTATTTTTTTTTTTTTAATTTTTAAAAACGTTAACACTTTTTATAAAACTTTTATAAAAACTCTTTCTTTCTCTCTCTTTCTCTCTCTCTCTTTCTTTCTCTCTCTCTCTTTCTTTCTCTCTTTCTCTTTCTTTCTCTCTTTCTCTTTTTTTCTCTCTCTCTTTCTTTCTCTTTCTTTCTCTCTTTCTCTTTCTTTCTCTCTCTCTTTCTTTCTCTTTCTTTCTCTCTTTTTCTCTTTCTTTCTTTCTCTTTCTTTCTCTCTCTTTCTTTCTCTCTCTTTCTCTTTCTTTCTTTCTTTCCTCACCCTAGCCTCTACCCTAGCCCTGTCTTTCACCAGGGTGGCCTCGAACTCAGAAACTGACTGCCTCTGCCTACAGAGTGTTCTCATTAAGAGCTTGAGCCACCACTGAATGTAGGGTTTTCTAAGCCTTACCTTGCTCTTGGTGTCTGTTCTCAGCTGTGAAACCCTAATTAACACAAGTAGGCAGTCCTGGGTCAGCCAGAGCTACAGACAGAGGACTTCTCTAAAAACAAATAAAACAAAACAAAACAACAAATAGAAATAATAAAATACATAAATTAAGCAACCACAGCATAGCTTTTCTCTATCTAGGTGGTACTCAGAAATTCCAGCAGTTGGCCTGTGACACCTCAGCTCAGTATATGTGAGGCTGTGTTTATGTACATCATATGCAGACCATAAGAGGGATTTACATTCTCCAGAATCTGACACCCTCCTCTGGAGTGTCTAAAGAAAGCTACAGTGTACTTATATCTAAGAAATACATAAACAAATAAATAAATAAATAAATATTTTTTAAAAAGGATAAGAAAGAAAGAAAGACCAGGCAGGCCTGCCATCTTTATCTCTGCCTGTCTGTCTGTCTGTCTGATCCCCTGGAACTGGAGATGGGCCACCTTGTAGGTGCTGGTAGTTGATCCCAGGTTCTCTGGAAGAGGAGACAATGCTGTTAATTGTTGAGCCCTTTCAGTGGCCCCACCCATTTTTAATTTTTAGAAGTATATGTGAGGCTGTGTTTATGTACATCATATTCAGACCATAAGAGGGATTTAGATTCTCCAGAATCTGACACCATCTTCTGGAGTGTCTGAAGACGGCTACAGTGTACTTATATCTAATAAATAAATAAATAAATAAATAAATAAACATTTTTAAAAAAGTATAAGAAATAAAGAAAGACCAGTCAGGCCTGCCATCCTTATCTCTGTCTCTCTGTCTGTCTGTCTGTCTGATCCCTTGGAACTGGAGATGGGCCACCATAAGGTGCTGGTAGTTTATCCCAGGTTCCCTGAAAGAGGAGACAATGCTGTTAATTGTTGAGCCCTCTCAGTGGCCCCACACATCTTTAAATTTTTAGAAGTATATGTGAGGCTGTGTTTATGTACATCATATGCAGTCCATAAGAGGGATTTAGATTCTCCAGAATCTGACACCCTCTTCTGGAGTGTCTGAAGACAGCTACAGTGTACTTATATCTAATAAATACATAAATAAATATATAAATAAACATTTTTTAAAATGGATAAGAAAGAAAGAAAGACCAGGCAGGCCTGCCATCCTTATCACTGTCTGTATGTCTGTCTGTCTGATCCCCTGGAACTGGAGATGGGCCACCATATAGTTGCTGGTAGTTGATCCCATGTACTCTGGAAGAGGAGACAATGCTGTTAATTGTTGAGCCCTTTCAATGGCCCCACACTTCTTTAAATATTTAGAAGTATAAGTGAGGCTGTGTTTATGTACATCATATTCAGATTATAAGAGGATTTAGATTCTCCAGAATCTGACACCCTCTACTGGAGTGACTGAAGACAGCTACAGTGTACTTATATATAATAAATACATAAGTAAATAAATAAATTAATAAACATTTTTTAAAAAGGATAAGATAGAAAGTAAGACCAGGCAGGCCTGCCATCCTTATCTCTGTCTGTCTGTCTGTCTGTCTGTCTGATCCCCTGGAACTGGAGATGGGCCACCATAAAGTTGCTGGTAGTTGATCCCAGGTTCTCTGAAAGAGGAGACAATGCTGTTAATTGTTGAGCCCTATCAGTGGCCCTACCCATCTTTAAATATTTAGAAGTATATGGGAGGCTGTGTTTATGTACATCATATGCAGACCATAAGAGGGATTTAGATTCTCCTGAATCTGACACCCTCTTCTGGAGTGTCTGAAGACAGCTACAGTGTACTTATATCTAATAAATACATACATAAATAAATAAATAAATAAATAAACATTTTTTAAAAAGGATAAGAAAGAAAGTAAGACCAGGCAGGCCTGCCATCCTTATCTCTGTCTGTCTGTCTGTCTGTCTGTCTGATCCCCTGGAACTGGAGATGGGCCACCATATAGTTGCTGGTAGTTGATCCCAGGTTCTCTGGAAGAGGATACAATGCTGTTAATTGTTGAGCCCTTTCAGTGGCCCCACCCATTTTTAATTTTTAGAAGTATATGTGATGCTTATGTACATTATATGTTTATGTACATTATATTCAGACCATAAGAGGGATTTAGATACTCTAGAATCTGTCACCCTCTTCTGGAGTGTCTGAAGACGGCTACAGTGTACTTATATCTAATACATACATAAATAAATAAATAAATAAATAAATAAATAAACATTTTTTAAAAAGTATAAGAAATAAAGAAAGACCAGGCAGGCCTGCCATCCTTATCTCTGTCTCTCTGTCTGTCTGTCTGTCTGATCCACTGGAACTGGAGATGGGCCACCATAAGGTGCTGGTAGTTTATCCCAGGTTCTCTGAAAGAGGAGACAATGCTGTTAATTGTTGAGCCCTCTCAGTGGCCCCACACATCTTTAAATTTTTAGAAGTATATGTGAGGCTGTGTTTATGTACATCATATGCAGACCATAAGAGGGATTTAGATTCTCCAGAATCTGACACCCTCTTCTGGAGTGTCTGAAGACAGCTACAGTGTACTTATATCTAATAAATACATAAATAAATATATAAATAAACATTTTTTAAAATGGATAAGAAAGAAAGAAAGACCAGGCAGGCCTGCCATTTTTATCTCTGTCTGTATGTCTGTCTGTCTGATCCCCTGGAACTGGAGTTGGGCCACCATATAGTTGCTGGTAGTTGATCCCAGGTACTCTGGAAGAGGAGACAATGCTGTTAATTGTTGAGCTTTTAGAGTGGCCACACCCTTCTTTAAATTTTTAGAAGTATATGTGAGGCTGTGTGGGGCCACTGAAAGTCACATAGAGAGACAGAGAGAGACAGAGAGAGACAAAGAAAGACAGAGAGAGACATAGAGAGACAGAGAGATACATTGAGAGAGACAGAGAGACAGAGAGAGACACAGAGAGAGACACAGAGAGACACAGAGAGAGACACACAGAGAGACAGAGACAGACAGAGAGAGACAGAGAGAGAC